>NC_064922.1:799575046-799878076 GCF_023897955.1 Schistocerca gregaria | reverse complement strand
AATGAAAGATTTTGATAGAGAAGAAATAATGTATTTACCTTAATAGTGTTCAAAAGTCACAATGACATCCAGTCTTACAAATTTACTCTTGATGGACACACGTCCAGATCGTCCGCTCTCAAAATTCTGTCATCTCTCTCCCCACATACACCACTGCTGGCGGCTCACCTCCAACTGAGCAATGCTAAGATCTTTTCACATCCAACTGCCCAACACTACAATAGCGAATATTCCAACAATGACAACCAGCCACAGACTGCACACAGCACATCCACTGATTTTCATACAGAGTGCTACGTGACGTTACCAACACAAAAACCTAAACAGCCTATTTACAAATGTAAGTTTAAAATATCAGTATTTTCAGTTAATCATCAGATCATCATTTCCTCCAAACAAGGAACATTGAACGATGACAGCATGACGCGATATTGAATCATTAGGTAGTAAAATATTTGTTGTAATGAGTAGTGCATAGTAGTAAGTTTTGTTCCTTATTTATTTATCAGAAAGCACATTGGTGCAGTGCTACTGGCTGTGACTTACAAAGTTAAGAAGGCAATTGTATTGGATTTATGTGAAAGAATTTAGCAATGGATATTATTGTTACTTTATTTAGAACGTGAAAGTGGTAGAGCTTTGATTATTGAACTATGTTAAAATGTAAAATAACGTAGAATAAGCTGTATCCAATCAGATGGACGGCTTCAGGAAAGGGAACTGTTACCTGAGTTGATCGAGTATGTTGGTCGCGCGGGAAAAGCGGCCACGGACACGCAGACAGTCAGAGCTGGTGCAGACGCGAAAGCGGGCAGTTCGGCTGGAGACACCAAATTGAACAATTCGGTTGAGACACCAAAGAGGATAGATAGTCCGTCTATAGGCAGCTAGGAAGTGAAACGACTTAGAAAATTTCGTGTTATGCAGTGTCGAGGGACTTGGTCTCTGAGCGGCGAGCAGCCGCGCGCCTTGTGTGAACTAACTTTTCAAGGCAGATAACTTGTATTTTGCGACGACATTGTGAATGGTTGAACGGTGTCAAATGGATATGCGCTCGAGTATAGCTGTAAATAGACCACTTTCGCTATTAGTTAGCTTTCTGAATAAACATTATTGTAACCAAATCGCAACTGTCTGGGCTACATCATTTATGGGTCGTAAATTTAGTTCCCGATATTATTATTATTTTTATTATATTTTATGTTAACCTTTTATTTGGCACACTTGCCATCAGCCAAACAATTTAACCAATGGGTTACAAGTGTCTAATTTAGGCTGTGTTATGCGACACGTGAGACTCAACGCTAGACGAGATTGAACCAAGACATTTCGACGAAAAGGATCCGCATGGAGCCCGAACATCTTTGGGATGTTAGTTTGCACCCCAGAAGACCTGATCGACAGATCAATTGTGTGATATTGCCCACTTCTAAAAGTATAAGAATACCAAAAGTCTCCTGAACTGAAACAGGGTAATCTTCCTGGAACTAAACGGCCTACTCCACGGAAATCCGCATGGGCTCCAAAAAGATCTATCATGGGAAATCCAACTTCCACATAACCTATCCTCTCCGCCACGGATAGTGGAAACAAAGCTGACTCATCAAAGATGCGAGGAAGGCTAGAGATTACCATACCCATCGACAGCGTGGTCGTTAGAGACGGAACACAAGCAAGAATAGCGAAAGCATGAAGAACGGAATCGACAGTATTGTTGCAGTTACCTATCCGACTTAGGGAAATGACGTAAAACATAAACTGGGATGGGCTGTCGGGGATCTGAACAGTCGTCCTAGTGAATGCGAGTCCACTTTGCTAACCACTGCTATTTTCACTTTGTAAGTTAACTGACTTTGATTCTTTGTTTGTAAGTATGCAACTACAGCTGGGGCTGATACGATAATACTCTGGCACGCAGGGTGCAGCAAATTCTTTATGATGTAGAGTCGTGGAAGTTCGTGGTGAAAACCGTCAGCTGTCTTACTTTGCGCGGTTCTGCTAGCTGAAGTGATAGACTACTTTAAAGCTTAGCCTAAACGAGGAGGTATGAAAATTTACAGATTTTACAATTTGGCAAATTAGTGTGATGTTACAATCACCGTACTTACAGTATAACTGTCAGGAATGTTAGTTACACTATGATATAAACGATTACGAGCTGAGGTTGCAGGTCAAGTGTACTCAGTAATATTGTCAGCAGTTCTGTAGCTGTACTGAGCAATTGTTAACCGATAGTTTATCTACACTGAAAGTCAATAACAAACTATCAGACGAAATAGGTAAAGCAGTACACGGAAAGCAGGCAAAGACTGCGCCATATCAAAAATGACAGTTCAGCATAGTTGCCAAGTGAAGCTTTAGTCTAACAGCCAAAGTGGGACAATGTAGCCTTTGGTTTAAAGTAAACTACTTACATCTGCGAAATAGATCGTATTAAGTATAAAACGAACATAGAAGCAAAGAAAGCTAATATCACAAAATGTTCAGTAATAAATTTATAATGACGGAAGCATACTGAACTGAACTGGGTGTTAGAAAAGTATTGCAATTTTAGCCAGTGTAACCATAAGACAGGAAAGCGAGTGGAACTAAATCTGTAAAGTGGAATTTTAAAGATCCACTATAACATAGCAAAATGTAAAGAAAAGGAAAAGATAATAGGGGGAAAGAGGGTAGAACTGAAAAAAACCGAAACCAACAAGTTGGGATAACATTAACTGACACTCAGTTATTAGCTTATACTTGAATAAAGTAGGTGAATGTAATGTTAAAGCAATTACAGCTCTCGGTCACAAAATTTAAGTCTTTTGACCAGGTTTCGACACTTCTCTGAATCCTTCATCAGAACGTAAATATTCAAATTGGCCTATAACATAAGTACAAAAGTATCTGAAATATTTTATATGAAACTGTAATTACTGATTAAGAGTATGAGACAGAAACAGTACGTACATATCACATATAAGATAAGTAGCAGCCGATAAGGCTTTAGTCACAAAAATTAAACAGAAAATAAGGCGAGCCATTATGGGATGCTCATACACATCAAGCCACAGGAAGCAACAGACTGAGGCGCCCTCATTAGCAACTGCCGGAAATTGAACGTTACAGCAAGAGCACCACGTAGTAGCCGTAAGTATAAGTAGGCTACTTAACATTTAAAATATAGATTTATGAATATTGAAGTGAATAGTGTTCAGTACAACTAACAGGCAAAGTTTTATTTGACAGCAGCATTCATGATAACGTTTTGTTTAGGCAAGAGCATAAAAGTACAATTTGAAAACTGATAACTTATTAACAATACAAAAAATGACAGTACTTACATGTCACGTATAAAATAGATATCAAGCGATAAAGCTTTAGTCACCATTTTTGAAGTAGAATGCGTGGAAAGCAACCCACTACGGACTGCTGGCATATGTAGAATTATTGGTAGCATCAGACTTAGGGGCCCGCAGTAACAACTGCGGGGAGGTGAGCATTTCACCGAGAGTGCCATCTAGTAGCCTCATGTACAAACTGGCTACTTAACATTCAGGTAAGGTCAGACGAATGTTATGAACTTTATTCAGTACATGACGTAAAAGGCTATATTTTGTTTGATACCAGCAGATAAGATAACATTTTGTCTGCATCAGAGCTTATAAGTACTATTTGAAGGATGAAAGGTGTTTCCATTATAGAAAATAGACAGAGGGCTGAATGACACAGTCTGTACAAAAACGATATAACATGAAATGCAGAAAATATAAACCATTTAATAAACCAAAAATTATGAGTTGACTTAGATGGGAAGAACATTTCGGTAACTGCACGAGGAAACCCGAAATCTAATATCAAGTAACGGCTTTTTACCGTTCGAGAGAGATGTTGAAAAATTTCTAATTCTTCGAGAATATCTAATCTATGCCCTTTCTTCTCGGTGTGTAAAATGTTGATATCGTGAACAACGTTAGACGCGTGACCTGTAATCTGAAGGTTTTCTGCAAAAGACAAATTTTGGGTGCTATTGCCATTTTTTTCTTAAAAATTCTTCATTTCATGTGATTGTAAACTATTGTCCTATTTGTCCTATGTAGTAACAACAGCACGTGTCCCAGAAAATCTTGTAGACGCCAGAATTTTCCATTTAAAATTATGAATGGGTTTTCTTTTCAAATTATTGTTGGTAGAAATGGCAAAGTT
Source organism: Schistocerca gregaria (assembly GCF_023897955.1). Classification (NCBI taxonomy): domain Eukaryota; kingdom Metazoa; phylum Arthropoda; class Insecta; order Orthoptera; family Acrididae; genus Schistocerca; species Schistocerca gregaria. The sequence goes on along the minus strand of NC_064922.1, from coordinate 799,873,888 downwards.
ATAGTTTTATGTATTACGAAGGAGGCGTTGAATGTGATAGGAGATTGGCTCGAAGAAAGGGATAGAAAAATAGATTTTTGGGTTAGATTCAATGATAGAGATACCAAGCGTAAAACTCTATAAACAGTTTTCTTTTTACGGATGTCATCCACTGTGCCAGGCTCATATTTATTATTAACTGATATCGTTTTGAGTAAATTAATTGCTTCACTTCATTTTTCTTTCGAGAGTGGCAGAGGAGTAACTCAATGAATAGCAGAGTGAAAGATAGCTTTTTTATGAGATTGTGGGTGCGTGGAGGGCGCAGGTACAATCTGATCAGTGTATGTTTCTTTACGAAAAGCATTGAATGAGATTTTATTTTCTTCTACTACAAGCGTCAAGTTGAGAAAGTTTAATTGGCGGACCTCGTTTTCAAATTCGATGGTATAGATATTTTCTCATGAACTTCCTATGTCAGACCCGTTGATTATATTTAAGTCTTCTACGAGGGACCTACTGATGGCATTGGCCGTATTTTCAATCATTTTAATAAATTTCATGTTAAGTAGCCTACTTATATTTACGGCTGCTAGATGACACTTTTGGTGCTATGTTCACCTACCGGCAGTTGCTAATGCGGACTCTTCAGTCTGCTGCTACCTGTAGCTTCATAGGTATGAGCAGCCCATAGTGGCGCGCCTTCCAAGGTCTGGAACACGACAAAGAATGAGAATTCAGAAAGCGGACGTAATTAGTTTGATACTTAACTTCAATGCATTAATGATGAGCGTGATCTTGACGGTACATGATTCACAATATTATCTGTTCAGAATACATTCATAGTAAATGAATATGGTGCCTTGCTAGGTCGTAGCAAATGACGTAGCTGAAGGCAATGCTAAACTGTCGTCTCTGCAAATGAGAGCGTATTTAGACAGTGAACCATCGCTAGCAAAGTCGGCTATCCAGCTGGGGCGAGTCCTAGGGAGTCTCTCTAGACTAGACCTGCCGTGTGGCGGCGCTCGGTCTGCAATCACTGATAGTGGCGACACGTGGGTCCGACGTATACCAGCGGACCGCGACCGATTTAAGGGTTACCACCTAGCAAGTGTGGTATCTGGCGGTGACACCACAGTTAAAATGATGAATCTGGATAATCTCAAAGGCGTCTTGATACTGTAAGTTGCTTGTCTATTGGAAATAAACAGAGTGGACATTGAAACCCCACAGAAATTGGACCTCACGATAATTCCCTCGTTTCTAGGAATATTGGCGTATAAAAATACCATTATCTGCAAGCTGTTGTTATGAGCAATCTTGGAAAGTCGAACTTACTTCGTGAGACATTTAAATTTGGCATTCATACCGATGAAATCTCTGTAATAATTAAGTTCGTATCGAGAAACCTAACACTTAAACTGTCAAGTTTTATACTCATGTTCAGATGAAAACAGAACGATTAGAGATAGGACGTTCATATGCAGAGGACATGTACATTAGTATGCTTGGGCAGAAATGATTAGCATTTCCGTCAACTCTGTTCAGCATGTATCCTGTAACCTATTAGGAAAAGGGTCCACCACGTGCCGTGATAAGTCGCTCCATTTCTGACGCCATCGATGTGCATAAGGCAATGGCGTCCTATGGTATAGCCATCCACACTGCATTCACCCGGTTCCAAAGTCCATCTGTGGTAGTTGGCATTGGGTCACAGCGCTGCACCCATCGTTCCACCATATCCCAGACGTTTTAGATTTGCAAGAAGCCTGGTGGGCCAGGCGAAAAGATTGACATACCGTGATAACAAGAAGGCAACATGTGACGGTGCACTGTCTTGCTGAAAAATGGCGTCTGGGGTGTTGTTCAGGAAGGGTACAGCTAGGGGTCGCAGAATGTAGACCTCACTGGTCACAGCTCACTGGACACACACCAACTGCCATTTGTGGTTGTTACTAAAAGCTTCCCACACCATAATACCTTGAATTGGCGCTATATATCTTGTGCGAATGCAGTCACTGTGATGTCGCTCTTGCTGCCTGTGGCGAAGCATAATGTGGATGTCATCTTCAAACAAACAGAACCTGGATTCGTCCGAAAATACTACCTGCTGCCGTTCCTGTCCCCAGTGACGTCGTTCCATACCATATTGCCGTGTAGCATGCTTCTGCACATTGCTGAAGGATAGGCGGAGAATCACAGAGGCTCACGTAACCCATGCCGTAATAAACGGCGACTGACTATCGCCCCTGATAGTGTACAGTGTGCCACACTATTCCACTGTTGCGTACGAACCGAGGAGGACGCAGATCTCTCTGCAATGCCATTTCTATTAGGTGTCGATGTTAACGGAGGGGATGGGGGAGGGAGGGCGGTGGTTTGGGTTGTGCTACCAGGTCCAGCTCATCGTGCGTCGTGTTTGACAGCCTCCCGTGAACCATGCGCACACCCGTTGCAATGCGGAAATACTTTGTCCCATAAGGGCAGGAATTTCCTGGATTGATGCATCATATTCTCTCATGCCAATAACGCGCCCTGTATCAAACTCACGTCTATTCGCACTGATCCATTAGCTTCGGCTTATAGCGACAACGAGAGCCACAGGCACATTTTACCAGCAGTGCAATTACACCACGATATCATTATTGACCCTGGACCTGCGGGTTGCCTTGCTCCAAATGCTAGTCATTTCTGAATATACGAATGTATATGTTGTGTGCTTAGGAAAATACTATCTCTAGTCGTTCAATGTACGACATGAAAAACAGTTCTCATTGAAGTAATGATAGTGCTCAAGGCCCAAGAACACAGTCAGTTAACAGAGTATGTGCCTAGCTTCATGGTTCCTAAAAGACAATTGTTGTATAAATGTGTATCCTCAATTTAATGATGGAAGTAAATGTAAGACACTACTAATTAGTTGATAATGAATGGAACATGAAAGATACAGTTGCTTTCCGTGAAATATCAGTAGGGGTGTTACAAGAACGAAGCGGTTCTTACAGGTCTACGACACCAAAACTTCATTTACTAAGTGTTAAGGAAAGTGGAAAAGATTTGCTCGGTGAATAACAATGTCTTTAGTCAGTTCGGTTACGAATCTAATACGTCTTCTAGAAAATACGAGAACGGGCCCACTTTGTCGCATATAATGCCTCAATCCACTCAAGAACACTTTATTTCAGCACTGCTTGCCATGTGCGCAGTTGCAGCAAATATGACCTTGTTGACATCCGCTCATCCACAAAGAATTTACGATTCATAATTCTCGTAACACTACCACAGCTTCAAACCCAGGCTGCAATTACACATCACTCTGCTTCCTTCTCACTATACTGGTATTTCAGAGCAGTCACGTTTGTTATCACACCATATTACACACAAAAACTGAACAACGCCATAGCCATAACAGAACTGGAATCCCTGATCTTCAAAACTACAGGCCATGCCGTCTCTCTGGCCACCTTGACTGTTCATTGGCGAATCTGTCAGTCGCCCCTGAGACCTTAACACTAAACATCTGTGCAATATCAGTAGCAACGACATAGGTACCAGCTTACAGGCACAGTTATCATACCCACAGTCTAACATAACAGTCGGGACACTCAGTTTCGGCCGGCCGATGTAGCCGAGCGGTTCTAGGCGCTTCAGTCGGGAACCGCGCAACCGCTACGGTCGCAGGTTCGAATCCTACCTCGGGCATGGATGTGTGTGATGTCCTTTGGTTAGTTAGGTTTAAGTAGTTCTAAGTTATAGGGGATTGATGATCTCAGATGTTAAGTGCCACAGTGCTCAAAGTCTTTTGGACCATTTGAACTCCGTTTCGTTTTCGTTACTCCGTTACCCGCTCCGATAACACCGCGCAAAGTAGGCGGCAAGCTATAAAGCTGATTGTTTTTCGGTTTTTTTTGGGGGGGGGGGGGTCTTGTGATAACGAAAGCCTAATGGTAATATTGTTTATTTAGGTTTGTAGACTGGTTTTTACAAACGGGAGCGTGTGCAGCGCTATAAATTGTAACACCAACAAGATTTTTTTGTTTACTTTGGACACAGAGAGTAGCGAAACGGGACATCACAGGACAGTTTATTTATTATTCTCTTTTAATCCACTGATATTTACTGAAGAATATAGGTCTCTATTCAGAACTAAGAAAGCGGTTAGTAAAAAGCAGAAGCCTGACGTTTGCAGGAACACGTCGTATATCTAATCAACTAAATGAAGTCTGCTTCACTACCCTTCCAGTTAAAAGAACAAATTCGGAACGAAGGAGATTTGCCTGGAAAGGAATACCTAAATTACTTAACGTACCAAATAAGCCACGACACAGGCGCGAAAATTAAGCGTTAGGGTAACAAAACTGTTTCCCAACACGCAAACAACCAATACTGCAACTGTTGTTACATCTACAAGAACATTCAACATATTACTTTCTGAGGCAAAAGCAATTACATTTACAAAAATATTCGTGCTTTGGAAACCCGAGTGTAGTGCAAAAATGTGCGAAACATTAGAGGCCATACAAAGTTGTTATGTGCCAAGAAATGTGTCTATCTTTATAAGAACAAACACCAGAAATATACACTTCACAAGCGTGAAATATGTGTTTATTTTGTCTTGTTTTCAGCGGAGTAAGCTGCACATGTTCGAAAGTAATTGTTCATGAACTTGGTATAGTTTATTTCACTGAATCAGAGAGATTCGCGTGTTTTTACATTTAGTTGACGGTAACTCATAACTCTTGAAGATTTACTAATGCTTGGTACAAAAAATGGAATAAATATTAGGTTAATTAACTAGAAAAATAATTAAGAATGGAAAAATGAAACTCTGGTCTGCTCTTCTTCACTAGGGACTCTAGTGTCGTTCCAGCTGAATCCACTTTCTTAACAGCGTGCCATGACAGCATTTATCACATTGTTTGACAGAAAAGGCTGCTCGCAAAACAACAGCTGGAAAAACATGATAGCTATGAGGCTGACAACAATAACAAAGCTGTCAAGATCCAAAAATAAGATATTACACATGAAAAAGATGTACTACTTTAAAATACAGAGATAATAAAAAATTCTCATAACCATAGCTCGTCAGGAGGACCGTATGTTGTCACTAACTTAAAAATATTATTCTACACTTATACAGAGGAATTGAAAAGAAAAAGGAAGAAAACACCTTTATCGACAGGTCTCTGTGATTACAAAAGCGATGAAAATACATCATGCGTAGGGAACAGTTTCATTAAAATGAAGATAATACAGGCAGAGAATTCTTATTACTTTTTACAAGATAAATGTAATAACTAATCGTTAAGTATAGATACAGCCATGACTAAGGTCCACTAGAGAACGCTTCCCCTCCAGCTGTTCGTTTTTGTTTACATTTTAGTTTATTCCTGTTGCTGTTAATATTGTTGGAAAGCTGAGCAACAGGTGTGGGTTTCTTATTGGGCAGATATCTACAGTAGATACGCGTCCATTATAAACTGATTTAGTCCATTGTGCAGTTTGTACTGTTACTTCTTGTTCGCTATGCAGGATACTCTTAAAGTAGTCCCAAACTGTCTTACATTCCCGGCTACCACAGCTCTTGCAACGAATGATATTAGGAAGAACTGCGCTAACAACAGGAAAAAAATCTGCAGTTAGAGGAGTTCCTCCAGACTTCATGCCTTTTGATATTACAATAGAAATGTAAATACACGTTTTGCGTGTGACACCTCTCATTGTACAGAAATTTTAATTACTATTTTTACTTATGGAGAGGACCGTTTGGAAAGTTTGAAACCAGTGATTTGTAAAACATTTATGACTGTATTGCTTTGGGTAGCAGAGTCAGTCAGGTAATATAAATATTTGAAGTAACGATGTGCAAAACTGTCAAATTGGGTCAGATGTAAACAAAGGGAATTGCAGGCTGTTACTCAATTGGAAGATACGGGGAAGTAGCAGTTTGTCCCTAGAAAACACTGAATGCAAACAAATAATCTTATGTGTAGCTGACCCTCAACGGGTTGAACTAACGAAGGACATGGATCATATACGAAGAAAAAAGGAGCAAATAGCCAGAGGATTGTTTAACAGAATAGAGAGTGTAACAGAAACGTTGAAAAGTCTTAACTGGCACACTCGAGAAAAGATGCCTTACATTTCGGAAGTACTTTCTGCCAAAATCTCAATAAAAATATTTTATGACATAAATTTCAAAATCTTGCATACCCATTGTTTATACACTCCTGGAAATTGAAATAAGAACACCGTGAATTCATTGTCCCAGGAAGGGGAAACTTTATTGACACATTCCTGGGGTCAGATACGTCACATGATCACACTGACAGAACCACAGGCACATAGACACTGGCAACAGAGCATGCACAATGTCGGCACTAGTACAGTGTATATCCACTTTTCGCAGCAATGCAGGCTGCTATTCTCCCATGGAGACGATCGTAGAGATGCTGGATGTAGTCCTGTGGAACGGCTTGCCATGCCATTTCCACCTGGCGCCTCAGTTGGACCAGCGTTCGTGCTGGACGTGCAGACCGCGTGAGACGACGCTTCATCCAGTCCCAAACATGCTCAATGGGGGACAGATCCGGAGATCTTGCTGGCCAGGATAGTTGACTTACACCTTCTAGAGCACGTTGGGTGACACGGGATACATGCGGACGTGATTCTCCTGTTGGAATAGCAAGTTCTCTTGCCGCTCTAGGAATGGTAGAACGATGGGTTCGATGACGGTTTGGATGTACCGTGCACTATTCAGTGTCCCCTCGACGATCACCAGAGGTGTACGGCCAGTGTAGGAGATCGCTCCCCACACCATGATGCCGGGTGTTGGCCCTGTGTGCCTCGGTCGTATGCAGTCCTGATAGTGGCGCTCACCTGCACGGCGCCAAACACGCATACGACCATCATTGGCACCAAGGCAGAAGCGACTCTCATCGCTGAAGACGACACGTCTCCATTCGTCCCTCCATTCACGCCTGTCGCGACACCACTGGAGGCGGGCTGCACGATGTTGGGGCGTGAGCGGAAGACGGCCTAACGGTGTGTGGGACCGTAGCCCAGCTTCATGGAGACGGTTGCGAAAGGTCCTCGCCGATATCCCAGGAGCAACAGTGTCCCTAATTTGCTGGAAAGTGGCGGTGCGGTCCCCTACGGTACTGTGTAGGATCCTACGGTCTTGGCGTTCATCCGTGCGTCGCTGCGGTACGGTCCCAGGTCGACGGGCACGTGCACCTTCCGCCGACCACTGGCGACAACATCGATGTACTGTGGAGACCTCACGCCCCACGTGTTGAGCAATTCGGCGGTACGTCCACCCGGCCTCCCGCATGCCCACTATACGCCCTCGCTCAAAGTCCGTCAACTGCACATACGGTTCACGTCCACGCTGTCGCGGTATGCTACCAGTGTTAAAGACTGCGATGGAGCTCCGTATGCCACGGCAAACTGGCTGAACTGACGGCGGCGGTGCACAAATGCTGCGCAGCTAGCGCCATTCGACGGCCAACACCGCGGTTCCTGGTGTGTCCGCTGTGCCGTGCGTGTGATCATTGCTTGTACGGCCCTCTCACAGTGTCCGGAACAAGTATGGTGGGTCTGACACACCGGTGTCAATGTGTTCTTTTTTCCATTTCCAGGAGTGTATATCTCGTAGAGGTAGTGCAAATAAAGTTACACAAAAAACAGCTCACATATAGGTGTATAAGCAATCAAAAATCAAAAGGAAATGGAACTGGAAGAAACTAAAATATAAGCATAACAACCAGTACCTAATATCCCACACTACAGATTGATTCTCAGAGTAGAGATGTAACTATAGACACATCTGAGTAGCAGCATAGGGTGCTATAAGTGAACTGATAAAGCTAGCTGTACAACCAGAGCACAATGTTCTGTCAATAACGATAGGAGCTTTCCCGATAGCTTGAAAGCTGAAGAAACATCCAATGTGTCAAATACTTCCAGCGCTCATAGTGTTTGGTCTTGAGATTAGAAGCAGACCAGTTATACTGGACACACTCTTGACTGTTTGGCAGTAAAGATTTCTCTCTCTCCTTCTTGTTCTTTTATTTTTCTTCGTTCCCTGTTATTATTTCAATATTACAGTAATACGAGTACATACACTGTCTGATGAAAGGTACACAGACAGGAGTACTAGTGAACATCAATATCGGCGTGCCCACCCTGTCCGGCCGCTATGGCCGAGCGGTTCTACGCACTTCAGTCCAGAAATACGCGGCTGCTACGCTCGCAGGTACGAATCCTGCCTTAGGCATGGATGTGTGCGATGTCCTTAGGTTAGTTAGGTCTACGCAGTTCTAAGTCTAGGGGACTGATGACCACAGATGTTAAGTCCCATGGTGCTTACAGCCCTTTGTGCCCACCCTTCGCCATTATGGCAGACTCTGCTGGGATCACTTTCAATGAAGTGTCTCAATGTATGTGCAGGAGTGGCTGCCTATTCTCCCTTAAGAACAGAAGATAGACAAGGCAGTGATACTGGACGCTGGCGTCTGGAGGGAAGTCACGTTCTCTCTCTTCCCATGGGTATTCCATTGGTTTCAGACGAGTGCATTTCAGAGCTGTCGTCGTCCGCAAACCAGTACCTCATCGATACTGCTTTATTACAGAGTGCATTGTCATGCTAATACGGTCAGTCACCGCCTCCGAACTGTTGGTCTACTGCGCACACTACACAACGTCCTAAAATGTGTTCACGTCTTTCTCATTTAGCAGTTTTTAATGCTATAATGAACGACACATTAACCGCAAGTAGCACCCCCTTACTGTAACATCTCCTTCGCCATACCTCCCTGTTACACTACGCGAGATGGTAGGTAACGTTCTTCTGGTATATGCCACACCCAAACCTATCCATCGGATTGCCACAAGGTATCGAGCGTTCACTCATTTCCATTCTTCCACTGTACAGTGGTGTCTCTCTTTACAAAACCTCAAGCATCACGTAACGCCGTCTCCAGAAATGTGACTTATAAGGAACAGGTCGACCACTGTACCCCTATTCTTTTCAACTCTTTAGAGTAGTCGTTGTATTGGGTGGACTGCCTCGACGATGCCTGTCCGTCAGTACATGAGTCTGCCTGGCCTTGGTTTGTTCCTTTATGTTTTCACGTCTTAATCACATCGCCAACACTCAACCTGCTCAACTTTCCATTTGTCACTCAAGTTATCCACCGACTAGTGCACGTTCGATATCACTGACGGTGAACTCTCCTCAACGGCTCATGCCGGCATTACTGTTTCTCTACTGACAACGAAAGTATTCCTCGCCTCATTTTGTATCGCTGGGTCCGCTTCTCGTGACATCTAGTGGTCAATTCAGCATTACATAGGGGTTCAAAGGTACTTTCTATGATGTAAGGCATCCTTGGAGTTCCTGGCTGTCCTTTTAGTTGCGCGTTTCACGGCTTTTTGGGCCAATTTCCTTCGTTCAGGTGGCATTTAAAGTTACTCCAGACGTGTCCACAGTTCTTGAGCTATGGTAACTGTACTAAAGACAATTTATGTTATTTTACGAGCATGTAACCGGCGGTTTTCTGCGCCTGTATTCTGTCTGTTGAGCACAATTATTAGGAACATTATGCCGCGCGGGATCGGCCGAGCGGTCCAAGGCGCTGCAGTCATGGACTAAGCCGCTGGTCCCGGCGTAGGTTTGAATCCTCCCTCGGCCATGGGTGTGTTTGTTTCTCCTTAGGATAATTTAGGTTAAGTAGTGTGTAAATTTAGTGACTGATGATCTTAGCAGTTAAGTCCCATGAGATATGCCACACAGTTGAACATTTTTTTAGGAACACTGTTTCCTGTTAGTACTGATGTCTCTCGTTTTTTATCACCACTGCTAATTTCCCAGTATGATTTGGGGTTTTGCATTTGTAATATTCTCTACGTAAGCAGTGTATTTTTTAAATTTTTTATTTAATGTATTTGCAAGTATGCCGTATTAGATAATATATTTGTAACTGTGCCGTACTAGATGCAATAAGCTGCTAGGGGATGTAGAATGAGAACTCATGCGATGCTAGTCCCGTTGTGTACGGAAGAAGAAATTCGTCGAAGAGCGGCACAAATGTACGGAGGTCACTGTATGTCCGTGGCAGTTCCGACGCGCTCAGTCCGATCTCTGTGACAATGGCTGCCACCGTAAAGCCCCCTTCCCCTCCCACCCCCGCCCCCCCCCCCCACACACACACACACTCACGCGCACCAGCGATAGATAGTAGCGATCCGTCGCATGCGATGTTGCCTTTAGTCGGTCGCTCGACTCGACACGACTGACTTTTCAAGCATTTTCAATCATTATTTTGATTGTCACTGTGTCAAGAAGTTCTCTAATGCCAGTAGCAGATGCGGTTGATTTCCTTATCCCCAAGAATGCTGGGAAAACATAACAGAACCGACGGGAATTATAAGTTATTAAACTTGTGTTGAGACACATTTCTTGAAAATCATAGATTACATTACGTATTCCTTTGGAGCCATATAGGATGTGTACATCTTTATAGTGTGTCAACATAATTCGTTTCAGCGTTTTCGGTCCTCAGCTCCTTTTTTATTCATTAGTCTTATTGTTTATCTTTCAGTATTCAGGCCTACAATATTTATTCGATGTAAGTATAGAGGCGTTAATAGCAACACTACTGATTACCGTAACTCTTGTTATAAATTGTGTGAAGGACCATTAGATTATATGAAATGACAAAGGACTTAGTAAAATTGTGTAATAGATTTGCTCTGAACATTTAAATTAAAGTGTCCTCTCAACAATACAGTAAATACATATATCACTCTCCTTAGAAGTCAAAAAGCCTAATTAATTCATAAATAATGCATAATTATGAGATGCTTTGAACTTCTGATCATTCCTACTTCAACAGCACAAGCTTCCAAATGCTAATCACTGCACAATACTAGGGTATATTTCTTCTCGGGGTAGTTCGTCGTCCGTGGATACCACAAAGTCTAATGTACATTTCTTAGTCAACGCGCACAAAGCGATACGAAACCGAATAGCACGACCGCGCTTAATTAGTAGAGAAACGACTCGCAGCCACATTGCCTCACACAGCTGCTAACCATCCATGCAACCATATGGTGTGAACGAATCGCGTAAATCCGTAAGACTGCCTGGGATTTACATGCGATCAGCGATCAGCTACAGATCACTGCCATTTTCCCGCGCACTTGTAATCTACCAGGCGATCGGCTACCCATTCAACGGATCGCTGCGATCCGTCGCTTGTCTATAGGATCCTTAACACGTCGGTCTTCAATAACGAGGGTATCCATCTGTTTGGAAAATGGTGTTGGTGTGTTGGTAATGCGGTGGGGGGTTCCAGATCGCGCGTCATTGGCCAACAACATTAATCTTTCCCTGAGTCACTTGCGCCACACCTTGTCACTTGCAAAGGACATGCTGTGCTCCTGATACGCTTGTGTCATTCTTTCATTTATTTCCGTTCCCCGCACTTCTTTCGCCACTAGGAAGTGCACTGTAGTAAAATGGTGTACCACTCTGCTTTTCTGCTGAGGCCTCTATTTCGCTGTCTTTAGAACGGGCGAATGCAATGGAAGGTCGACGCCGGCACGTGCTCGCTCTGCCGTCATTTGTTTGTGCATCCGTGTCCCTCCAGCGGTGAGTTTCTAGCCTCAGCGCCCTTACAGCGACCGCACCTTCTTGCGGAGGCATCAGCATAACTATCTCTTCAGCGGATTTAGTTTTACTCTCTCAGGATCGTTTCTTTTTTGAATGCACCTCATGTCTTCTTTTCCTTCGTACTACGAAATTCGGTTGCTATGTTTTGTGTTATTATTAATAGAACTATTATTTTTAGTGTTATTATGTGCATCTTAAGCAACTCAAAAATTAATACATATATGTCGACACTAATACAAACACTACAGATATCGATAGTGAATCCGTACTTACTTTGGACATACTTGACGTTTTAATTTTTGTATAAAGAGCTCCTAAACACATATCTATAATTATGGGCTGTATTATTGTTCGGTGTATTTAGGTAACTCAAGTCCAGATCGATTTCATACAGATTTCCGAAAAACCGCCACCTTACTTACCTTCAATCTTTTTTACCAGATACAAGGTTCTTGTGGTGTGCGTACTGTAAGACCTTCGGTACACACACCATCAGATTATTTGACTTGTTGCTCTAACGAAGTAGGCGAGTGTCAGCAATATGTCTCCTGGTCTTATCGCGCCGTGTTTATCTTCTGCTGTTAGGTCAGACGATAGAAATGCCACTTGCACACTTAGAGTAGCAGATTGACGGTGAGCAACAATAAACAGAACTTGATTAATTTTCACACACATTTATTAAAATAATAAATAACATAGACATTACGTTACTTGATTTTGGGTGATGTTTACGATTGACATTCTCAAGTTCATTTGGTCTTGGTACTTTAATCTTATTCTCGCATAACTCTGATACTTGACATTTCTATTCATTTATCTTCATGGCTATGTACAGGACTATGATAATCTTATTAGGCGCAGACTGAAACTTGACTATGGACTGGTACAGACTAATGCAGACTGATGCAGACTAATGCAGACTGACTAATCGGAGGTCTGTACACTCGTTATAGTACCTCGCGCGTTCAGATATCAAAGCGATAGCTTGATCCGCGAGGAGAAAAGGTTCTACGTTAACACCAATCTCATTGGCTGCGTTACATATTAATACGCGAATCGGCGGAAGTAGAATTTTATCCGTCTCTATGACAGCGCCATCTCGTAGTGCGGAGACGAACGAGCGCTGCGCCTGCGCTGTTGTGCTTAGCGGGGCGAGCTCTAGTGGGAAAGTTGTGTACACGCTGACTACGCGGAACTATGTACACAACAGTTCTACACTCCTGGAAACAGAAAAAAGAACACATTGACACCGGTGTGTCAGACCCACCATACTTGCTCCGGACACTGCGAGAGGGCTGTACAAGCAATGATCACACGCACGGCGCAGAGGACACACCAGGAACCGCGGTGTTGGCCGTCGAATGGCGCTAACTCCGCAGCATTTGTGCACCGCCGCCGTCAGTGTCAGCCAGTTTGCCGTGGCATACGGAGCTCCATCGCAGTCTTTAACACTGGTAGCATGCCGCGACAGCGTGGACGTGAACCGTATGTGCAATTGACGGACTTTGAGCGAGGGCGTATAGTGGGCATGCGGGAGGCGGGGTGGACGTACCGCCGAATTGCTCAACACGTGGGGCGTGAGGTCTCCATAGTACATCGATGTTGTCGCCAGTGGTCGGCGGAAGGTGCACGTGCCCGTCGACCTGGGACCGGACCGCAGCGACGCACAGATGCACGCCAAGACCGTAGGATCCTACGCAGTGCCGTAGGGGACCGCACCGCCACTTCCCAGCAAATTAGGGACACTGTTGCTCCTGGGGTATCGGCGAGGACCATTCGCAACCGTCTCCATGAAGCTGGGCTACGGTCCCGCACACCGTTAGGTCGTCTTCCGCTCACGCCCCAACATCGTGCAGCCCGCCTCCAGTGGTGTCGCGACAGGCGTGAATGGAGGGACGAATGGAGACGTGTCGTCTTCAGCGATGAGAGTCGCTTCTGCCTTGGTGCCAATGATGGTCGTATGCGTGTTTGGCGCCGTGCAGGTGAGCGCCATTATCAGGACTGCATACGACCTAGGCACACAGGGCCAACACCCGGCATCATGGTGTGGGGAGCGATCTCCTACACTGGCCGTACACCTCTGGTGATCGTCGAGGGGACACTGAATAGTGCACGGTACATCCAAACCGTCATCGAACCCATCGTTCTACCATTCCTAGACCGGCAAGGGAACTTGCTGTTCCAACAGGACAATGCACGTCCGCATGTACCCCGTGCCAGCCAACGTGCTCTAGAAGGTGTAAGTCAACTACCCTGGCCAGCAAGAGCTCCGGATCTGTCCCCCATTGAGCATGTTTTGGACTGGATGAAGCGTCGTCTCACGCGGTCTGCACGTCCAGCACGAACGCTGGTCCAACTGAGGCGCCAGCTGGAAATGGCATGGCAAGCCGTTCCACAGGACTACATCCAGCATCTCTACGATCGTCTCCATGGGAGAATAGCAGCCTGCATTGCTGCGAAAGGTGGATATACACTGTACTAGTGCCGACATTGTGCATGCTCTGTTGCCTGTGTCTATGTGCCTGTGGTTCTGTCAGTGTGATCATGTGATGTATCTGACCCCAGGAATGTGTCAATAAAGTTTCCCCTTCCTAGGACAATGAATTCACAGCGTTCTTATTTCAATTTCCAGGAGTGTATATGAGCAACTGTTACTCAACGTTGAGAGAATACAGTAATTTTTTCATGAGATAAATATAAGTTTCATCTCGTATTTTGCCAAATGCCTAGGAAACGGAAGAACGTAACCAAAATTATTAGTTAGCAGTAATAGTTCACTGCGAATTCTGGTTATTGCATGCAAAAACTCTGTGAAATGAATCCGAGGAACTGAATTCCACTGTGAACTGCCCTTCTGAAAATTAATAATTCTACATTTCCATCTTGTCGCCTTTTTGTGGCGGCATAATAAACAAATGAGACTATCAATTGGATTATAAGTGCAGAAGTATCTAACTCCGACTCTTAGTTTCACACAGTGAAACACGTAAAACAACCAGAGGAGATAAGTATTTTGAAAATGCAATTATTTCAATGTTATTTTAATGATGCTAGATCTTGTGTACACTACGGCTGTTAATGATAGTTAGCGAATGACAGAACCAGCTGCAAATACTTTTCAAATGTTTTATTTTAGCACCACAACCGGTTTCGGGCTACCACTCTCATCTTCAGATGGCTCATATTTTTAGTTACATAGAAGTTTTGACTAACAACGCGTCGTCTGCTCCCACACTAAACAAGAAATTTTCAGGTCTTAGTTCCAATGTATAAAAATTTTGTATAGTGCTTGCATTTTTTTATGTATGATGCAAAATAGTTGTGTTCACTTACATAAGTGGGCTGTTCACAGATACCAAACATAAACTGGTTTCCTAACGTCTACAGCTCTGTAGTTTAAGATATCAGCATACAATTGTGTAAATGTAAACAATCATGATAGACAAAATATGTTGCTCTCATCCCACCTTTCTCTCATGCTACCCTCAAACTTTTTAATTTTACATTTCCTGCAACTAACTTATGAACTGTAATGATAATCATATAACTGTATATATAAATGAGAGCACATATGTCTAATTTATAGTATACAATAAGTCACAAATTAATACTATATTTTACAAATGGTTAAAATGGCTCTGAGCACAATGGAACATAACATCTGAAGCCATCAGTCCCCTAGACTTAGAGCTACTTCAACCTAACTAACCTAAGGACATCACACACATCCATGCTCCTGGCGGAATTCGAACCTGGGGCAGTAGCAGCCTCTGGGTACTTGACTGAAACGCCTAGAACCGCCCGGCCACGGCGGCTGGCCACTAAATTGTAACTTCTATCCCGTATCTTCTACACCTCTGAGGATACATAAAAAGTCAGAAAAAGGTTATTTTGGGCGAGAAAGATAAACGAAACACACTGTACATAAGTCTCTTGGTTCAAGGAAGTCTCTCTCTGGTCTCCCGTGAGTAAGAGCTTCAGCCGGGTGCCAGATAAATTCTCTTAAAAATCCTGACAACAAGTATAAGAACATGTACCAGGTGATCAAAAAGTCAGTATAAATTTGAAAACTAAATAAATCACGGAATAATGTGGATAGAAAAGTAAAAATAGACACACATGCTTGGAATAACATGGGGTTTATTAGAACAAAAAAAAATAGAAACTTTCAAAAAATGGCCTACAGATGGCGCTTCCTCTCATCAGAATAGCAATAATTAGCATAACAAAGTAAGACAAAACAAAGATGATGTTCTTTACAGAAAATGCTTAATATGTCGACAATCATTCCTCAACAATAGCTGTAGTCGAGGAATAATGTTGTGAACAGCACTGTAAAGAATGTCCGGAGTTATGGTGAGGCATTGGCGTCGGATGTTGTCTTTCAGCATCCCTAGATGTATCGGTCGATCACGATACACTCCCGACTTCAGGTAACCCCAAAGCCAATAATCGCACGGACTGAGGTCTGGGGACCGGGAATGCCAAGTATGACGAATGTGGCGACTGAGCACACGATCATCATCAAACGGTGCGCGCAAGAGATCTTTCACGCGTCTAGCAATATGGGGTGGAGCGCCATTCTGCATAAACATCGTACGTTCCACCAGGTGTTCATCAGCCAGGCTGGGGATGATACGATTCTGTAACATATCGGTGTACCTCTCACCCGTCACGGTGGCAGTTGCAAAACCCGAATTCCTCGAAGAAAAAAAAGGCCCGATAACGGTAGATGTGGTAAATCCAACCCGTACCGTGACTTTCTCGTCGCGCTACGGAGTTTGCACGACAGTTGGAGGATTTTGGGTAGCCCAAATTCTGCAGTTGTGGGCGTTGACAGACGCTCGGAGCGTGAAATGAGCTTCGTCGGTCCACAACACGTTATTCAACCAATCTTCATCTTCCGCCATCTTTTGAAACGCCGACACCGCAAATGCCCTCCGCTTCACTAAATCGCCAGGTAACAGTTCATGATGCCGATGGATTTTGTACGGATAGCATCGGAGGATACGCCTCATTGCCAACCAAACGGTAGTGTGTGGAATGTCGGTGCGACGTGAGACTGCACGAGCGCTGACTTCCCCGTGCATAGATGAACCCGCTACAGTCTCCATTTCGTCCTGAACTGTTTCAGCAGGATTAGGAATTGTGCTCGGTCGGCCACTACGGGGTCTATCGCCTAAACAACCCGTGGCTTCGAACTTCGAAATCAATCTCGCCACAGCTGCATTTGTAAACGGACCTTTACCCGTTCGAATCTCCACCCTATGGTGATACGATCGTAACGCTGAACTAGCACATTCCGCATTCTGATAATACAGCTTTACTAAAAGCGCCTCTTCATGTAACGTCAATATGCTGCGACTGCTGGCGCATCTGATTCTCTCTTTTTTTTCTTCTTTATTGTGATTTTAAAACACGTAGAACAGGTAAGCTGGCAGCAGAACAATACTCCGCTCTTCAATCAGAGATAGTACAATGATAAAAATAGAGAAGACACATGAGTTGGAACAAAACGGCAGGGAAAAAACAGTAGATACATGAAAATAGAAAAACATGAAACCGTTCAGACTCGATGACAATCCACATTACAAACTGTTGACACGAAGCACAAACACTGAAGATGTAGATGGCACTGGTGAACGATGGAGTGTGACGGTGAACACTGAAGACTAATCACGACGGCACACACGAGACACTGATGGCCATGATCTGCGGCGCGCGAATGTCCACTTAGCGTGTGCGAGTATGGGGACCGGCCAGAGGGGAATAAGGGTGAGGTGGGGAGAGGGGAGAACTAGGATGCCAATGGCTGAGGAGATGGGGAGGGGAGGAGAGGGTCAGGGGAGGGGAAACCCGGGGGAGGAGTGGGGAGAAATGGAGGAGGGAGGGAAGAGGAAGACAAAGGAGGGAGGGTGCCCAAAGGAGCAAACACAGGAAGAGGGTAGAAGGATCAAAGTTGGTAGGAGGGGTGGATGGACGGGAGGAGGACATCATCAGGGAGAGGGAGCTGGCGGAAGCCACCTTGGGAGAGGGTAAGGAGGATGGAGAGATGGAGACCGGGTGGGACATGGGAATACAGGCGTGGCAGCAGGCGGGGGTGGGAGAGGGTGGCCAAGACAAGCAGATGAGGAGGATCGAGTTTGCGGGAGGTGTACAGGATCCGTATCCTTTCAAGGAAAAGGAGGAAGTGGGGGAACGGAATCAGACCGTACAGGAACTGCGTGGGGGAGGGGAGACGGATGTGATAGGCGAGGCGGAGAGCATGGCGTTCAAGGATTTGAAGGGATTTATAAAAGGTAGGGGAGCGGAGATCCAGGCCGGATGGGTCTGACAAAGGATAGGGCGGATGAGGGATTTATAGGTGTGGAGTATGGTGGAGGGGTCCAGACCACACATACAGCCAGAAAGCAGCTTGTGGAGATGGAGTCGGGAGCGTGCCTGGGCTTGGATGGTCTGGAGATAGGGGGTCCATGAAAGTCGACGGTCGAGGCTGACGCCAAGGTACTGAAGGGTGGGGGTGAGGGCGATAGGACGGCCATAGATGGTGAGATAGAAATCAAGGAGGCGGAAGGAAGGGGTGGTCTTGCCTACAACGATCGCCTGGGTTTTGGAGGGATTGACCTTGAGCAACCACTGGTTGCACCAAGTGATGATGACAGTGGTGTCAGGTCCACCGTATATGAAAGGTACAGAAGGGGGGAGAGGACAGAGCCTTGGGGCACACCGACGGAGGGAAAAAAAGTTTTGGAATCCGTGTTATGGATGGTGACGTAGGAAGGAAGGTGGGAGAAAAAGGAGCCGATGAGACGGACGTAGTTAATGGGAATGGCGAAGCTTGAAGAGGAGACCGGAATGCCATACGCGAGGTCCAGGGAGAGGAAGATAGCATAGCGACGGGAATTAGGCTGTTTGGAAAGGAGATGAGTGAGGTAAAGGAGAAGGTCGTCGTAAGAGAAGGGCGGCCGAAAGACACACTGGGTAACGGGAAGGAAGCGATAAGCGATGCTGGCGGAGATGCTGGTGGATGTGGCGGGTGAGGATAGATTCCAGGACCTTGCTGTAGACCGAGGAAAGGCTGATGGGACGGTAGGTGGAGACGGTGGACGGCGGTTTACCAGGTTTATGGAACATCGTGTAACGGAAGGTTTTCCACAGGTCGGGGTAGTAACCAGTGGACAGTACATTGTAGAGTTTGGCCAGGGTGGAGAGGAAAGAGACAGGAGCTTCACAAAGGTGACGGTAGGTGACACGATATTGACCAGGAGCGGTGTTGCGTTTTGTGCGGAGAGTAGCAATGAGATACTGTGTAGTGATAGGGACATTGAGTTCCGTGTGTGCAATGTTGTCCAAGTACTGGAAACCAGGTGCGAGGGGAGGGACAGAGATATCAGTTCGATCGCGGACATCCGGGAAGAGGGAGTAATCGAACTGTGGATCATCGGGGATGGAAAACGCAAAGTGATTGGCCTTACTAAGGGTGTCAGGGAAGGAGTGATCATCATGGAGAAGAGGATAGTAGGGGGAGGGTATAGTTCCGGTAAGGCGACGGAAGGCTGACAAAAACTTGGAGGAGTTGATAGGTAGGGTAGCATTTAAACAGGTGCATGTCTGTCGCCAGTCCCGGCGTTTCCTAGCCGCGAGCAAATTACGAATGTGTCGCTAGAGTTGCCGGTGGCGTCGTAGTGTGTCTGGGTCACGCGTGTGGAGGAAGGCACGGTGGAGACGGCGGGATTCACGGAGGAGGAGGACGGCCTGTGGGGGTAAGCTAGGACGGTGTGGGTGGATGGCGACAGTAGGGACGTAGGCCTCCACGGCCTCAGACAAGGTCTCCTGGAGAAAGGAGGCGGCATGGGTTACATCGTCAGGGTTGTGGTAGGTGAAGGGTTGGCTATCGCCTGGGTGGAGAGGGTATCCCGGTAGGCATTCGGTTTCTCTCTCTCATTACAGCTCCTTTTATAAACGATTGTCATGCGCAGTCACTGACGTCTTGCTGTCCAGCGCCATCTGTCGAACATTTTATGAACTTTTTGGTTCTAGTAAAACCCCTTGTCATTCCAAGCGTGTGTGTCAATTTTTAGCTCTATATCTACATTATTCCGTGGTTTATTAAGTTTTCAGATTTTATGCTGACTTTTTGATCACCAGGCACAAGTTTCGTTCCAGGAGGTTTTACTCTGACAGCAGGGGAAGGGAACTGTCGGCGCTGTTAGTTATACTGCTGGCGTCCTCGCGGCGAGCAGCAGTGTGTGTCTGCAGAGTTGTGGCCACGCGCCGTGTCGGCGCTCTTCACACGCCGCCGGGCACCACGCTGGAGGCCACACGCGGAGCGCGGGACTCGCCCGGCCGCGGCGCGTGCGACGCGCAACCCGGCGGGCCGCCAGTCCACTCCACTCCACGCGGCTCTGTGCTGCTGCTCCCCGCTCTCCTATCGATCGCACACCCGCCGCGCCGCTCTGATTAATTTACCGGCCAAGGGGTGGACGGCGGCTGAATGGCGTGGCCCATTCTTATCGCGGCCATTGTGCCCGCTGCCTAGGTGGGTCCCTCCCACTGCCCACTGCGACGGCGGCGGCTGTTTTGGGGACGCGCCGGGACTTCTGTGCTGCCGAGTCCGCGAACCAGCGCGCCCGTCCGGTTGACCCTTCCGCTCCGTGGCTGGACGCAGTCCGCCCTAAGGTGGCTTTGGTTTTAGACTGAGCGAAGGAATGTGTCCCTATCCTCGATTCGTAATCTACAGGTGTGCGGTTCATAAGAGCTCTGGACATCCAAATTAACCACTCCGAGTAGAAGTGAGGTTAACATCGTGTAACACAGGCAACAGTGATAATCGGACAAGAAGGAGAACCCGCAACCTTCTTGAGCTGCTGCATATCCAGCTGGAGACCCAGTGCAAGGATGCTGACATATTTCTCCAGTAGTTCCAAACACCTCCGACACTGTCTATCGGATTAAGATCGAGTTATTAAACACGTTAATGGGGATGCGATAGGGCACTTGATTCTTCTTCAGATCAGGAATTAATGTATCCATCTACATCTACATCGATACTCTGTAAATCACACTTAAGTGCCTGGCAGAGGCTTCATCGACCAATCTTTCTAATGATGCTTTATTATTCCAGTCTCGAACAGCGCGCGCAAGAAAACTAACAATCTTTCCGTGGGAGATTTGGTGCCCCTTACTTTATTTTGATGATTGTTTCTCCCTATGTAGGTCAGCGTCAACAAAATATTTTCGGTTTCGGAGGAGAAAGGTGACGATTAAAATTTCGTGAGAAGATTACGCCTTACGAAAAACGCCTTTGTTTGAAAGGTGTCCAACCCAAATCCTGTGTCACGTCCGTGACAATCTCTCCCCTATTTCGCGGTAATACAGAATGTGATACTCTTCTTTGATCTTTGTTGATTTACTCGTCAGTCCCACCTGGGATGGACCCCAGACCGCGCAGCAGTATTCCGAAAAATGACAGACAATAGTAGATTTTCATTTCCTAAGTCTTCTACCTACAAAACGCAGTCTTTGGTTTGCCTTCCCCACAACATTTTCTATGTGTTCTTTAAAATTTGTAATTCCTAGGTATTCAGTTGAATTTATGGCCTTTAGATGACTGATTTATGGTGTAGCTGAAGTTTAACGAATTCCTTTTAGAACTCATGTGGATGATTTCACACTTTTCATTATTTAGGGTCAACTGCCAATTTTCGCACCATTCAAATATCTTTTCTAAATCGTTTTGCAATGTCGTTTATATAGGTAACAGCAGAGAGCCTATAACACTGGCTTGGGGAACGCAAAAACCTACTGTTGTTTTTCTCAAAGACTCTCCGTTAACTATTGCGAACTATGATCTCTCTGACAGAAAACCACGAATGCAGTCACAGAAATAACGCAACATTCCATCAGCAAGCAGCAAGCCGCTTGTGTGGTACATTTTGAAAAACCTTTTCGTAATATGGAAATACGGAATCAATTTGAAAACCTTTGTCAATAGCACTCAACACTTCGTATGTGTAAAGCAATTCCTGTTGACTTTGTGTCAATAGGCCGTTTTCTTCGAGGTAATCCATAGTGTTCAAACGCAATATATGTCCAAACTCCTGCTGCATACCGACGTGAATGATGTGGGCCTGTAATTTAGTGGACTACTCCCCCTAACTTCCTTGAATATTGGTGTGACCTGTGCAGCTTACCAGTCTTTGGGCACGGATATATCCTCGAGTTAGCGGTATAACTGTCAAGTAAGGAGCTACTGCATAAGCTTACTCTGAAAGGAAGCTAATTATTATACAGTTTGGAACAGAAGACTTGCTCTTATTAAGTGATTTTGGTGGCTTCAGTAATCCGAGGATATCTACTTCTAAGTTATTCGTGTTGGCAGATGTTGTTGATTCGGATTCTGGAATGCTTGCTTCGTATTCTTTGGTGGAGGCATTTCCGTAGGCTGTGCGTGTGTGAAAATGGCGTTTGACATCTTGGAAGGAGAAATAGGCCACAACATATGCATCATGAGAAGTAAAAGGAAGTGCAATACTTGATCAACGACGATATCGAAATAAACAACGGGATTCGTTAGAAACTTTACATTTTCTTGACATACTGCTTTGTGAGTAAACTTACCGAAATGTAGCCGTGTCAGATAAGCAGATTAGTATCATCTGTCGATGCATCGGCTGAGAACCGTCCAGCGTCTTCTAAGCTGTTAGACCACGGGGAAACTCAAATACAGTTATGGGAAAAATTTCATATACCGTTGTTCATGTAGAATTAGTGCATTTATTAGCAGTAAAGATCACACTCTGAGATGCTATTTGATAAACTAACGGTAAGGGGTTTTCTTCCCATTTTGTATACAAATGAACTAGCTAAATTTGCCTTAAGCAAAATGTAATGATATTTTCTGTACCAGTTAGCGTCACGCAGAGGGAAAATGTATTCACACTAAAATTAAATCATAATTTACATAAATATAAACATAAATATAATGATAGTTTTAGTGCATTGAAGGCATTCCTCTTCTATTTATCACTTTTGTTAACATCTTTGGCGTGAAGTGAACGTGTTTTACTGTTCTCCGAGGTAATATTTTGACATTCGCGGCGCGGACATTGTTTCAGAGTATTCTTACTCGGTAATTTTTTTTATGACCGTTGTTTCGAGCCTACCCTAAAGATGTCCATTTGGATTCAGTCTGCGCTCTGTGTTGGAAACAGGAGAATTTAGGGAGCATGGTACAACAATCACAGAGGAACAATTTCTGCCCTTTGCTTAGAGTCAGCGTCTTATTGAAAATAGAATTATCTGCCAAAAGCAGCCGTTTGAGATTACTTAATTACTTTTTGCAGAGGCTTCTGCCCTTTGCTTAGAGTCAGCGTCTTATTGAAAATAGAATTATCTGCCAAAAGCAGCCGTTTGAGATTACTTAATTACTTTTTGCTGAGGCTACTTTAGTTCATTCTATGATATGTACAGATTAGGAAGGAACACATACCGATATTGAGGACAGTCCCATCTTCTGTAAGACAGTCTGCAAGAAAGGGTGCTCAATTTCATACAATGCTGCGCTCCACGATGGCAGATGTTGGTATATTACTTTTCGCCAGTAAAGACTTTTTTGCCTATGCTACTCTGCTTTTTACATCTTCGTGGCATCGTTCGTTATATGTTACCTGGCTTCTAACGTAGCATCAGTTTTCGCTACTTCGTAGTCCCCAGATTTGATGTTCAGTTAATCGTCAGTTTCATTTCTGTTGCTCCTCACTACCTTCGTCTTTATTCGGTTTACACTCAGTTCATAGAATGTGCTCGTTAAATTGCCCATTCTATTTACTATGTCCTGTAATTCGTCGTCACTTTCCTTGCCGGTAGCAATGTCATCAGCCATACTTATCATGGATATTCTTTCACACTTAATTTCCATCCCAATCCTGCAGCCTTCATTTATTGCTATCACTGTTTGTTCGATGTATAGGTTGAACAGCAGAGACGGAAGGTTACATCTTTATCGTACACCCTTTTTAATTCGAGTGCTTCGTTCTTCGTCTTCCATTCTTATTGTTTCTTTTGGTTCTTGGGTTTATTATATATCACCCGCGTTTCCCCAAAGATTACGGCTATTTTTCTCATCATTTCGTACACATTTAACATTTTACGTCGTCGAACGCTTGTTCTATATCATCTTGTAAACGTCTCTTGATGTCTTGCTTCTGGTATGTAGCTAACAACGAAACTCTCTCTCTCTCTCTGGTGTCTATAACTGCCCTGAGGCCAATCTGATTATCTAACAGATCCTCAGTTTTTGTTTCCTTTCTTTATTTCCATTTTCTATTTCTGATTCTTGTTAGCGACTATCATCCGCCGCTGCTTGTGCACTAATTCACACGCTTATCTCTGCTCTTGCTATCTTAAGGACTGCATGCAATATACATTTCCGCAAGGATGATTATATGTGTTTACGTGTCATGGATTCTATGCTATAACTCCAGTTGTCGTTTGTTTCCCGCTTCCCCCATTGATTTGAGAAATCCTAATGAATGTCATTATTTCTTTCTGCCATATTTGATCGAAAAGACTTTAAAAGCTTCGGCAACTCCCCTTCGTCCTCCACGACGACTCTCATTTCTTCTTCAACCACGTCACCAAACAAGTCATACCCGTTGTAGAGGTCTTCAGTGTTCTCCTTGCACCTATTAACTCTCTCCTGAGCATTGAACAGCAGAATTCTCATTGCACTCTTAACGTCCCTCCCCCTTGCTTTAATTTCACCGAAAGTTGTTCTAACTTTTCTATACGCTGTGTCAGTCATTTCAATGACAATTTCCCACTCGATTTCTTCACTTTTCACCTGGATCCATTTCATCTTGGCATCTTTGTGAGTCCTGCTTCATAAGTGCCATACACTGCTGTATTCCTGTACTTCATTGAATATTTTTGTACTCTCTAATCACTCCTACCAACCCTAATTTCTCCCACATCTCTGTCTTCTTTACCTTCTTCTGTTATCAAGTTCCAATTATTAGATTATCATCCCTTCTTGACTTACTGAAGTATCCTATAAGTGAACTCATACATTTTCTTATGATCACCATATATACTTCAACTACTGTTGGTGGTTTACTGTCATATCGGACGAGAACAACACTGTGTCCGAAATGTTGACTGTAAGTCACTCACTGGTCTCTATGTACTTGGACCGAACCTGTTTAGAGTTTCGAATTTCCCTACAACGTTTAAACGTTTGGCCTACCACGCCCCGACTCCCAGCTCCTTTCGTTGAGTGTTCATTCTTTTCCTCATGGTTATCTCGACCTTGGCAGTTCCCACCCGGAGTTTCGAGTGGGTGACTAATAGGGAACATTTTACGAATGAAGAGATCATCACACTTTTCCAGTTACGGACCGTGAATTACAATAATAATTATATCAAGGACATGAATAAAACGAAGATACTTATTTGGCTACAACAGATTTAATGTCTCTACGAAGAACAAGTACCACACAATATTTTTTGAATATTATGGTA
Organism: Schistocerca gregaria; assembly: GCF_023897955.1. NCBI lineage: Eukaryota > Metazoa > Arthropoda > Insecta > Orthoptera > Acrididae > Schistocerca > Schistocerca gregaria. The sequence continues at coordinate 799,848,711 of NC_064922.1, read as the reverse complement.
GGGGTATCATCAATCTCTTTTATTTTTTTCTACATCTTCAACTATATCTACACTCCGCAGATGTGATGGACCGTATTTTTGTTCCACTTCTACTTATCTTTCCTGTTCCAGTTGCGAATGGCTTCTCTGGAAGAAACACTGCCGTGATGTAGAACGCTTCTCTTGCAGCACTTGTCGCTAGTGTTCGTTGATAATCTCTATACCACTTGTATTCTTACGAAATGAGCCTTGACGAAGCGCGTTCCTCTTCTTTGGATATTCTCCGTTTCCTCTATCAATCCAATCTGGCAAGTATTCCATACTGAAGAGCCGTATACACGTATTGGTCGAACTACGCTTTTGTAAGTTATCTCTTTTATTAACGGACTAAGTTACCTGTGGATTCTTACAACGAATCTCAGTCTCACATCTGCCTTTCCCGCAATTAGTTTCAAATTCTTCACTTTAAACTGCTCCGTACATGCGTTCCGAGATATTTTGTAGAAACAGCTTCTTCCAGTGATTGTTCTGTAATCGTGCAAACATACAACAGTGGGTGTTTCTGTCTGTGTATACGGAGTAGGTTAGATCTGTTTGTGTTGAGAATCAGTTTCAGCTAACTGCACCAAACGTCGACTCTCTGAAGGTGTTTCTGCCTTGCGCTAAAATTTGTTAGCTTCGCGACTTCTCTTTATTCAATAATACCATCCACGAAAGGCATCATAGAATTTCCTATGTTATCATTGTGAAAAATAATGGTCTTATAACACTCCCTTGTGGTTCATTTGAGGTGTCTTTTACGTCTGGAGACTACTTTACATTGAGAATGGCGTACTGTTTGTTGTTTGGTAGAAAATCTTCAATCCAATCACATCGATGGTCTGACATTCCATACACTCGTGTTTTGTTCAAAAGACGGCAGTGCTGAACTGTACCGAATGCCGTACAGAAGTCAAGGAACACGGCACCTACCTGGGGGTCCTATCTACAGCCTTCTGCGTCTCGCGGACAAAAGAGCGTTCAGAGTTTCGCACGATCGTTGTCTTCGGAACCCATGTCAATTCCTACAGAGAAGATTTTCAGCCTCCAGTCATAATTCGCGAACTTAAAATATGTTCCAAAATTCTGCAGCAGACCGAGGTCAGGGATATAGGCGTATAGTCTTTACGTCTGTTCGACGACCTCTCTTGGTGAAATAATTCTCAAAGAACACGGCTCTGTTCAAGATTATACCACCACAATCGAAGTGAGGTTTTGCGCCTTCCTTCTTGCTCCTTGAAACATAGGCTGAGATAGGGAGCGTGATTTCCTGTCAGGAAGGTCGCAGTTCGTAGTAATAGACGACAAATCATCGAGTAAAACTGAAGTGATATCAGGTGTTCCCCAGGGAAGCGTCCTGGGACCTCTACTGTTCCTGATCTATATAAATGACCTGGGTGACAATCTGGGCAGTTCTCTTAGGTTGTTCGCAGATGATGCTGTAATTTACCGTCTAGTAAGGTCATCCGAAGACCAGTATCAGCTGCAAAGCGATTTAGAAAAGATTGCTTTATGGTGTGTCAGGTGGCAGTTGACGCCAAATAACGAAAAGTGTGAGATGATCCACATGAGTTCCAAAAGAAATCCGTTGGAATTCGATTACTCGATAAATAGTACAATTCTCAAGGCTGTCAATTCAACTAAGTACCTGGGTGTTAAAATTACAAACAACTTCAGTTGGAAGGACCACATAGATAATATTGTCGGGAAGGCGAGCCAAAGGTTGCGTTTCATTGGCAGGACACTTAGAAGATGCAACAAGTCCACTAAAGAGACAGCTTACACTACACTCTTTCGTCCTCTGTTAGAATATTGCTGCGCGGTGTGGGATCCTTACCAGGTGGGATTGACGGAGGACATCGAGAGGGTGCAAAGAAGGGCAGCTCGTTTTGTATTATCGCGTTATAGGGGAGAGAGTGTGGCAGATATGATACACGAGTTGGGATGGGAGTCATTACAGCATAGACGTTTTTCGTCGCGGCGAGACCTTTTTACGAAATTTCAGTCACCAACTTTCTCTTCCGAATGCGAAAATATTTTGTTGAGCCCAACCTACATAGGTAGGAATGATCATCAAAATAAAATAAGAGAAATCAGAGCTCGAACAGAAAGGTTTAGGTGTTCGTTTTTCCCGCTCGCTGTTCGGGAGTGGAATAGTAGAGAGATAGTATGATTGTGGTTCGATGAACCCTCTGCCAAGCACTTAAATGTGAATTGCAGAGTAGTCATGTAGATGTAGATGTAGATGATTATTTTTTTGGATCCGTTTGCGGTTCGTATTAGCATCTGGCGACCGATTCCGTAGTTCGTTCAACTGATCTCTCTGTAATACTCCTCCAAGAGATGTTGCCTTCGTTTTTACAGATCTCCATAGCGAGAACACACTCTAAACTAAACGTTCTTACTGTCTTTCGAATACAGAAACGTTTTGCTAGTCTCAGTGGAACTCCGATATCATTTATACATGCTTATTAAAAAAACTAAACACTACCCGAACAGAGTATAAAGGCCACATGGTGCCCACCGGCCGCCGTGTCATCCTCAGCCCACAGCCGTCACTGGATGCTGATATGGAGGGGAATGTGGTGAGCACACCGATCTCTCAGCCGTATGTCAGTTTACGAGACCGAAACATGTTTATTTCCTGTTAAAGAAAGGATTTAACTGTGTATATTGTCAACGGAATGGCTGCTTGTGTGATTTCGTCCTCCATTTCTTCAGCTGTCTAATAATATTTCAACTCTGGGCTGATACTGTAAACGGTGAACGTAGCAGTCATTGGTGACACATGTAATAAATATTCACTGAGTCCTAGTTAGCTACATAAAATTATTGATCACAGTAGAGAAATAAAAGGACAACTTATCATTGCACTTTACAAACTACGAAGGTGGCATGCAAAGTACATCACGAAACGCTTCAATATGAGATCAAACAGCATTCCAGCTTTTCTGTAGAAAGTAAGTAGATGTAACACTGTCTACATCAAACGGTACAAATGGCTCTAAGCACTGTGGGACATAACATGTGAGGTCATCAGTCCGCAAAATTTAGAACTACTTACACCTAACTAACCTAAGGACATAGCACACATCCATGCCCGAGGCAGGATTCGAACCTGTTGCCGTAGCCTGTCTACATCAATAACAAAAGGGATGATACTTGTTTGTTTGTGAGATAATCGTGCTGTCCGTGGTGCATGAAAGTGAATACCTGCCACCAGTTGTTGCAATTTGACAGAGGTAGTGTGAGGGCCTGCTGAGACGTTGGTAAGTCCTATCGTGATATTGCTGCTCTCGTTGGTCGCAATCCTACGACCATAAAGCGAATATGGAATCAGTGGGTTCAGAGAGACTATGAATCACGATGGCTGATCACGGAACATGGTGGCCATATTTGAAAGTGGACGGTGGCGCTGTGACACATTTAAATCATGCAGATCACAGTCTGGACATTAACGTTATCACGTTTGGTACTCGTACGTTAATTACTTTCTGTGTTCTAACAGGTTAAACAGAGAAAGTTTAATTACAGCTATGCGGCAATACGTACAAAAGCCAAGAGGGAATAATAAGAGTGGAAGAGCAAGAACGAAATGCTCTAATTAAAAGTGTGTAACACAAGAATGCAATCTTTCGAACCTACTCTTCAATTTGTACATTGTATAGGGAATTATGGAAATAAAGGAATGGTTCATGGGTCGAATTAAAATTCAGAGTGAATGGATACACTGAGTGAAAGCGAAGAAGAATTAAATGGTCCATTGAATCGAATGAACAGTATAATAGGTACAGAATAGGGACTGAGAATAGATCAAAGAAAGACAAAAGTAATGAGCAGGAGGAGAAACGAGAAGAGCAATAAATTTAACATCACGATTGATGATCACGTAGTAGACGAAGACACCTACTTAGGTAGCAAAATAACCATGACAGACGGAGCAAGGGGGACATCAAAAGCACATTAGCACTGGAAAGAACGACATTTATGGCGAAGAGAATTGTGTGAGTATCAAACATAGACCTCAATTTGAGAAAAAAATTTCTGTAAAAGTACGTTTGGGGCACAGTATTGTGTGTTAGTGAAACATCGAATGTGGGAAAACCGGAGCAGAAGAGAATCGAGGAATTTGAGATGTGATGCTACAGACGAATGTTGATGATTGAGTGGACTGAGAAGGCGAGCAATGAGAAGGTTCTGCCAAGAATCAGAGAGGTAAGGAACAGGTGAAACACACTAAGAAGGGCAAGGGACAGGATGATGGGACATCTTTTAAGACAACAGGAAATGACGTCTGTGGTGCAAGAGGGAGATATAAAGGGGAAAAAACTGTGGAGGAAGACAGATGAGCCGTGCTGCGGCTCGCATTGGGGTTGTTTGTAGGTTCCCGCCTCCTCTTGGAGGTCAGACGGTATAGTTTAGTTGGCATGGTTGTGGTTGTTAGTCTTCTTCTCCTGTTGACTGGCGCCACTCGGTTTCGCAAGCGTTGCCTGTCCGCTAGCAGGAGCAGCGGCGGTTATCGATATGTAGTAACTGTTGCCCTATCTTCGTGGCGACGTGGTTGTTTTGTCTGGTCATGTGAGTGGTGAGTTCGGTTTGGGACTCAGGAGGAACCAGGTCCGCGCAGTTCGACAACACGCCTCGACTGCTGGCTGCGCGCATGGATTGTCGGCTTGAAGGCCTGTGGTGACGAGCGTGCACGACCTCCCCGTAAACCGGGTCCTGCAGGTTTTAAGTTGAGTGCATTTGGATTCAAGTAGAGAAACCTCCGCCATGGCGAGCTCTTGCGATTCTCCAGTGACTTGCGTTCGGGTTGCTGCTCGTCGCCTCGCCGAGGCGAAGAGCAGTGAGTGGAGTGTTTGCGGAAGGCGTATCTGAATAATTTTCCTCGACTTCAAAACGAGGATAATGGAATGTAGTCGAATTAGGTCGGGTGATGCTGAGGGAATTCGATTAGGAAATGAGACACTTCACGTAGTAAAGGAGTTTTGCTATTTGACGAGCAAAATAACTGATGATCGTCGAAGCAGAGAGGTTATAAAATGGCAATGGCAAGGAAAGCGTTTCTGAAGAAGAGAAATTTGTTAACATCGAAAATAGATTTAAATGTCAGGAAGTCGTTTCTGAAAGTATTTGTATGGGGCGTAGCCATGTATGGAAGTGAAACATGGACGATAAATAGTTTGGACAAGAAGAGAACAGAAAAATGGCTCTTAACACTAAGAGACTTAACATCTGCGGCCATCAGTCCCCTAGAACTTAGAACTACTTAAACCTAACTAACCTAAGGACATCAAACAACACCCAACCATCACGAGCCAGAGAAAATCCGTGACCCCGCCGGGAATCGAACCCGGGAACTCGGGCGCGGGAAGCGAGAACGCTACCGCATGACCACCAGTTGCGGACAAGAAGCTTTAGAATGTGGTGCTACAAAAGAATCCTGAAGATTAGACGGGTAGATCACGTAATCAATGAGGAGGCATTGAATAGAATTTGGGAAGAGTTTGTGGCACAACTTGACAAGAAGAAGGGACCGGTTGGTTGGACATGTTCTGAGGCATCAAGGGATCACAAATTTAGCATTGGTGGGCAGTGTGGAGGGTAAAAATCAGGTACTAGAAGATGAAGAAGCTTGCACAGGACAGAGTAGTATGGAAAGCTGCATGAAACCAACAACACGACTTCTTATTGCTATTTAGTGCTTTCAGCTTGTTACAGTCTGTTAAGTTCAACCAGCGGTAATTTTTATTGCCCGGTGTCCGCTGTCCGCTAACTCCCCAGTTACGTGACCTTGGGGGTAAATGTAGGTAACGCCAATATATGTTTCCTCGCCTTGCCGCTGCTGTCCGGTAAAGGCGTGTAGTTTTGCAAGATTTCTTGATTGAAGGCCGGTTGGTGATTCGTTTACTCTGGTGGTAGTGATTCCATCCTCGTTACGGGCACTCTAAGCACAACAGTCTGGGGACGTAGTGCAGACCGCCGGGTCCGCCCTTGGCATGTTGTTCCATAGTGGCATTTGGTTTATCGGACGTCAGGTAGCTTCAGCAAGAATATCATTAGTCATTCGTTAGACAGTCACTAGTCTGAGCTACCATCTTCAGACCTGAATGCAACTCTTGGCCGATTACCTCATCGCTCGCGGAAGGGTTTTTGCAACACCGTCTGTGGCCCCTTGGATCTTGTAAGACATGTGAGTTCTAAAAGGAGGCCTGATGGCCAGCAGTTCAGTTTAACGCTTGTTCAGCCCACGCCTTCTGCGTGTATGATCTGCCTCAGTACCCTTTAATGAACTTATGTACTGGTACATGTGTTTTATTATTGCATTATTTGTTACAACACCTTGTAATGCCTACTTTAAGGGTTATATTGTCTACTTAATAGTTCTGGTCATCTTCTGGACTAAATCTAGCAGTGTAGTGTTCAGTGGATGCTATAGGCTGTGTTACAAAGCTTACCATCATCTTATTTCACCCGTTTGGTGATCAGTGCTGTTTTTAATTAACCTTTGCTATTGTATTTGCTGTTTTACAGCAGGTTTCTAAATATTTTATGTTGTTGTTGTTCTTTTCGTGTAAGGCCTTCAGCCGTAATTGTGGTCACTTACCTTAAAATTCTAGTTTGGTATTTGTATTTACGCAGTAAGCCTTTAAAACATTATTTACTCCCATTTCTGGCGTCTAACGCCTTCTGCTGTGTTTGTGGTGACTTGCCCGTAATATTTCAAAACCTGATTTGTACGTTGCAGTGAAATTTAAACAATTCTTAATTTATTGCCATTCCTGGCGTGCAAGGCCTTCTGCCCAGATCACAGTGGCTTGCTTTTAAAACACTTTCTGCTGTATCTGTATGTAATGGTGATTTACTAAATTGTAACTCACGAACAACACTATTATTTACACCGTTGTCTATTCCTTCCAGTCCGGAACCGAGGGACAGCTACGGTCGCAGGTTCGAATCCTGCCTCGGGCATGGATGTGTGTGGTGTCCTTAGGTTAGTTAGGTTTAAGTAGTTCTAAGTTCTCGGCGACTGATAACCTCAGGAGTTAAGTCGCATAGTGCTCAGAGCCATTTGAACCATTCTTTCTATTCCTTCACTAACAATGTGTGGTATTTTTATTTATGGTTGAGTCTGAAATAACTGGTTTAAAACAAATTGTGTATAACAGTATAAGGCAATCAATAAGAACTGTTCCGGCACCGTCCACAGTCGTAACCGAATCCTACTTTCCCTTGACTACCATATTTCAACAGAGACTGGAATACATCCAGCAAATAATTGAGGACGTAGGTTATTGATATGAAGAAGTTGGTACAGGAGAGGGATTCTCGGCCTATCAAACCAGCAGAAAACTGGAAAGAAAGATGAACAGAGAGTCCGGCCTCTAAGCTGCTGTCATTCGCAGGGTGCAGGTGGCTCCCTGCAGACTCATAGGTGAACTGAAACACTCTCATGAAACGCAAAAGTTAGAAAATTAATGCTTCTAACAATTGTATCTTGCGTTTGGTCTTAAGAAAGTCAAAAGCGTTATCAGGGTATGGCATTCATCATCCAGCTACTCAAATAAAAGGTTGTTCTAAATTGACCTACATTAATTAAAATAACAAATACAAGTAAGAACAAACATGATTTGGCAATGGCACGGCATTAATTTCAAAAACTGGAGATAAATGGAAATTGAAACGTATTTCGTCAGACTTAGTTAGATGGGACTGCAGTACGACATATCCAGGAATGATTCGGTGAAGAACGGGATCAGATTAATAATTCGTAGTTCATCTACAACAAATTGCTTATATAGGATTCTTCTGAGGACATGATAATTGTGTGAAGGCCATCACACGGAAAATCCCAAGTTGCCTGAATCATAAGCGAGTTATCAATTACTTAGTGCCACTCTGAAACAAGATCACTTTAAGTTACATGAACGCACCTTCATTCTCGTATCCATTTGCATGTCGACAGAATTTTATGGCTTGCTACTCATGGCTCCTTGTAAGATGCTCGAAGTGAGCCACATCTGAAAACTGCAGTCTACGAATGTATCTATCAACGGTCTGAGTACCTCTTGGCCTCAAGTCGAAATCCAAGTTCCATAATCTAAGCTCGCAAAATCCTCTCTTCAAGAACACCAACCAAAACACATCGCCCTTCACTGAAAATGTCAGTCATTATCCCAATGAGAAAGCTTATAGCAAAACTTGCTCTCTCTCCTCAAAGTCTTTTTTTTTTAGGCTAGATAACCTCTTATTTTCCCAAGATGACAAAATATTCACAATCTAACAACAATTTCTCACTCATGAGGATAATTTCTGTACTAACCAAAATGTGTCTCACCCCTGCTTTCTTTTTTCTCGGAAAACAGCGTCCTCTTGCACACTTATCTTCCAGCTCTTTTCTGCAATGCTCGTGTCAGTAAAGTACATAGCCGGGTCGCAGAAAATCGGCACACCGGCTCGTTAAAACCGCGGCTTACATTCAGTTTCCAAATACGACTTTTGGAGTCTTACGAGCCAAAGAACATCTTACCTATACCCCCGGTCACCCCACACCATTCTTTTACCATCAGCGCCGCACGGGATTAGCCGAGCGGTCTGAGGTGCTGCAGTCATGGACTGTGCGGCTGTTCCCGGCGGAGGTTCGAGTTGTCCGTCGGGCATGAGTATGTGTGTTTGTCCTTAGCGTAATTTAGGTTAATTAGTGTCTAAGCTTAGGGACTGATGACCTTAGCAGTTAAGTCCCACAAGAATTTACACACATTTGAACCTTTTCATGACGGGGCACCTGTCCGCCTCTCTGGGACATCGCCCTGTACAGTGCAGCGTGTCTTCAGATCTCCGATTAAGCTGTCTCCTGCAGTCATTCACCTGATATGTGGCTGGCAAGTTGTCCTTGTGGGTATGGCTCCCAAGATTCGGCCAAATTCTCTTGCCCAGTACTGCATGCTAACTCGATGCTGAACAAGGTAATTTACTTTGTAGACCGGCGGCTTGATAACTGCAATCATCTGTATCATCCAGTTTGGTATCATAGCCAGAATTAATGTAGGGAAGCGAAAAATCTAACTACTACATGACCAGTGATTAATTCATGATAATCAGAATAAACGACAGGCCCTCAACAACTTGGTGTACTTCAAGCTGTGTATTCTGAATTTTCCAACCCTGCTAAAACCCCATTCTTCTTATTGCTCTGTAGATAAACAATCAGTAAAATTTCGTCATCTACTATTCTTTGTGAGTTCCCTGTCCAGCAGTGTACAAAACCTACCAGCGCGGAGAAGTATACTAAATTCAGTACATCTACATCCATATTCCGCAAGCCACCTGACGGTGTGTGGCAACATGTATTGTATCAGCAACGTGGTAAGAAGCATTATAAATATATTGTCAGTGACAGAATATCAATTTGTGCTGTATCAGTCTTGCTATATATGTGAGGTAGTTAAGACAGGAGATATAAAACATACGCCGGACGAGTAAATATACTGACGTTTGGTTTTCGAAATAGTTGTAGAGGACCAACTGTTGAATTTTCTGACTATACAGGGTGGTCCATTGATAGTGGGAGCCAAATATCTCACGAAATAAGCATCAAACGAAAAAACTACAAGGAACTAAACTCGTCCAGCTTGAAGGGGGAAACGAGATGACGCTATCGTTGGCTCGCTAGACGGCGCTGCCATAGGTCAACTGATATCAACAGTTTTTTTTTTTAATTGGAACCCCCATTTTATATTACATATTCGTGTAGTACGTAAAAAAATATAAATGTTTTAGTTGGACCCCTTTTTTCGCTTTGTGATAGATGGCGTTGTAATAGTCACATACGTCTAAGTACGTGGTATCACGTAACATTCCGCCAGTGCGGACGGTATTTGCTTCGTGATACATTACCCGTGTTAAAATAGACAGTTTGCCAATTGCGGAAAAGGTCGACATCGTGTTGATGTATGGCTACTGTGATCAAAATGCCCAACGGGCATGTGCTATGTATGCTGCTCGGTATCCTGGACTGTTCGCCGGATAGGTACGTTATTTAAGGAACCAGGAAGTGTTCAGCCACATGTGAAACGTCAACGACGGCTTGCAACAAATGGTGATGCCAAGTAGGTGTTCTAGCTGCTGTCGCGGCTAATCCGCGCGTCAGTAACAGACAAACTGCGCGAGAATTGGGAATCTCAAAACGTCGGTGTTGAGAATGCTACATCAACATCTATTGCACCCGTACCATATTTCTATGCACCAGGAATTGCATCTCGACGACTTTGAACGTCGTGTACAGTTCTGCCACTGGGCACAAGAGAAATTACGGGAGGATTACAGATTTTTTTGCCCGCGTTCTATTTAGCGACGAAGCGTCATTCACCAAGAGCGGTAACGTAAACCGGCATAATATGCACTATTGGGCAACGGAAAATCCACGATGGCTGCGACAAGTGGAACATCACCGACCTTGGCGGGTTAATGTTTGGTGCGGCGTTATGGGAGGAAGGATAATTGGCCCCTATTTTATCGATGGCAATCTAAATGTTGCAATGTATGCTGATTTCCTACGAAATATTCTACCGATGTTACTACAAGATGTTTCACTGTATGACAAAATGGCGATGTACTTCCAGCATGGTGGATGTCCGGCACATAGTTCGCGTGCGCTTGAAACGGTATTGAATAGCATGTTTCATGACAGGTGGATTGGTCGTCACAGCACCATACCACGGCCCGCACGTTCATCGGATCTGACGTCCCCGGATTTCATTCTGTGGGGAAAGTTGAAGGATATTTTGCTATCGTGATCCACCCACATCGCCTGACAACATGCCTCAGCGCTTTGTCAATTCATGTGCGAACATTACGGAAGGCGAACTACTAGCTGTTGAGAGGAATGTCGCTACACGTATTGCCGAATGTATTGAGGTTGACGGACATCATTTTAGCATAAATTGCATTAATGTCGTATTTACAGGTAATCACACTGTAACAGCATGCGTTCTCAGAAATGATAAGTTCACAAAGGAACATGTATCACGTTCGAAAAACCGAAATAAAATGTCCAAACGAACATAAGTTCTGTATTTTAATTTAAAAATCCCACTTGTTACCAACTGTTCGTCTAAAACTTTGAGCCATATGTTTGTGACTAATATGGCGCCATTTACCACAAATCGAAAAAAGTGGTCCAACCAAAATATTCACATTTCTTTACGTACTACACGAATAAGTAACATGAAATGGGGGTTCCTTCAAATAAAACTCAGTTTATATCCGTTTGACCTACGGCAGCGCCATCTAGCGGGCCAGCCATAGCACCATCTGGTTTCCCCCTTCAAGCTAGACAAGTTTCGTTCTTCGTAGTTTTTTCGTTTGACGCTTATTTCGTGAGATATTTGGCCCGGTCACGATCAATGGACCACCCTGTATACACAGTTAGTAAGGTTTCTCGTCTGCCTAAGCAATGTCGGGCAGAAGCATAAAATACCTCGCTTTACGTAACGACCCGTATTCGGTGCATTGGTTATGGAATCGTAAAGTATCATCTTTGAACAACTTGAAGGTGTTAGTTACCAAACCCTTCCTATAGAACTCTGCGTGGAGGGAGCAGTGCGACGAACTTACGTTTGTATGTTACGATAAAATGGTTATTGACTGATAAACTGAAAAGAAAAGAAATAGTGGAAGGCATGTGTGATATTTTCTGTAGCATAATTAGCGAATTTGAAACCGACTTTTGCAGGTCAAAAAACTTACCATATTATAACTTAGGGGGAACAGCACCTCAACATATTTACCAATTTTCGATGTACACTACTGGCCAAAAAAATTGCTACACCACAAAGATGACGTGCTACAGACACCAAATTTAACCGTCAGGAAGAAGATGCTGTGATATGCAAATGATTAGCTTTTCAGAGCATTTACACAAGGCAGGCGCCGGTGGCGACGCCTAGAACGCGCTGACATGACGAAAGTTTCAAACCGATTTCTTATACACAAACAGCAGTTGACCGGCGTTGCCTGGTGAATCGTTGTTGTGATACCCCGTGCAATAAGGAGAAATGCGTACCATCACGTTTCCGACTTTTATAAACGTCGGATTGTAGCCTATCACGATTGCAGTTTATCGTATCACGACACTGGTGCTCGTGTTGGTTGAGATCCAATGACTGTTAGCAGAATATGGAAGCGGTGGCTTCAGGAGGGCAATACGGAATGACGTGCTGGATCCCAACGGCCTCGTATCACTAGCAGTCGACATGAGAGGCATCTTATCCGCATGGTTGTGACGTATCGTGCAGCCACGTCTCGATCCCTGAGTCAACAAATGGGGATGTTTGCAAGACATCAACCATTGGCACGAACAGTTCGACGACGTTTTCAGTAGCATGTACCATCAGCTCGGAGATCATTCCTGCGGTTACCCTTGACGCTGCATCACAGACAGGAGCGCCTGCGACGGTGTTCTCTATGACGAACCTGGGTGCACGAATGGCAAAACGTAATTTTTTTCGGATGAATCCAGGTTCTGTTTACAGCATCATGATGGTCACCTCCGTGTTTGGCGACATCGCGGTGAACGCCCATTGGAAGCGTGTATTCGTCATCGCTATACTGGCGTATCAACGGGCGCAATGATATGCCATTGGTTACACGTCTGGGTCACCGCTTGTTCGCACTGACGGCACTTTGAAGAGTGGACGTTACATTTCAAATGTGGTACGACCCGTGGCTTTACCCTTCATTCGATCCTTGCAATACCCTACATTTCAGCAGGATAATGCACGGCCGCATGTTGAAGGTCCTGTCCGGGCCTTTCTGGATACAAAAAATGTTCGACTGCTGCCCTGGCCAGCACATTCTCCAAATCTCTCACTAACTCAAATGTCTGGTCAATGATGACCGAGCAACTGGCCCGTCACAATACGCCAGTCACTACTCTTGATTAACTGTTGTATCGTGTTGAAGGTGCATGGGCAGCTGCACCTGTCCACGCCATCAAAGCTCTGTTTGCCGGCCACGGTGGCCAAGCGGTTCTGGGCGCTTCAGTTCAGAACCACGCGACTGCTACGGTCGCAGGTTCGAATCCTGTCTCGGGCATGGATATGTGTAATGTCGTTAGGTTTAAGTAGTTCTAAGATCTAGGGGACTGTTGACCTAAAATGTTAAGTCCCATAGTGCTCAGAGACATTTGATCCAAGCTCTGTTTGACTCAATGCCCGAGCGTATCAAGGCCGTTATTATGGCCAGAGGTGGTTGTTCTCGCTACTGATTTCTCAGGAGCTATGCACCCAAATTGCGTGAACATGCAGTCACATGTCAATTCTAGTATAATATGTTTGTCTAATGAATACCCGTTTATCATCTGCATTTCTCCTTGGTGTAGCAATGTTAATGGCAAGTAGTGAATTTTGGGTGGCCCGTCTTAGTGCCTCATAATGTGAACTGTCTTTATGAGCGTTTGCAGTTTATAAATTCAGGTTTTGAATAATGACAGAAACATTTTACAGTTGTTCTGAAAAATGACTGTATTGAGGTAAGGTGTTATATGATTCCATGCATAGATATAGCAACTCAATAAGTGACTTCCATCAACACTGCTCCTAGACCAACGGTGGAGGCAATTTTCGTGATGGAGTTTTGCAAGAGTGAATCCGTCACCCCAATGCGTCGTAAGAGCTGGGTCTCCTTTAACGAGGTTCCTCCTAACAGACAATCCATTTAAGAGTGGGAATAGTAAATTAAGAAAACAGGAGAAGGTCACTGTAAAGACAAAAAGAGAAGGCGGCAATCCATCAGCTATGGAAAATTTTGAGCCGACCAAAGAAACGTTCTTCAGAAGTCCACAAAAGTAAACGACTCCTGCTAGTAGAGAACCAGTAGCGCTAAAGCCGGCTTTCCAAAGTGTACTGAGGAAAGCCATGCACATAAGGCGGTGTGGAATTCAGCTGCTCCGAGCCGTTAAGCAAGGTAAGAAACCTTAGCGAAAATAATATTGCGTTGAAAATCTGGCGCGGGCTCATTCTTGCAGAACTTAATACGCTAATGCCTTCTTTTTTGGGCCTATTGTTGGAGATCACTGCTACAAAAAGACTTCTTGAGAAGATGTTCCCTTACATATAATCGCATAATGCCTTACCTCATCGGAAACAACTCTTACAGTCACTTGAAAATGTCTTCACCATTTTGAAAGAGACTGTAAATGTTGCACGTAGACACCAGCATCAGCAACTCTCTGAAACTTTTTCCGTGTGTTACTAACGCAACCTTCTCGAAGTTTATGAAGTGAAGAGAGAATCTCAAGAACTGTATTGACAGCCACAAACGGAAATTATTCTGTGATAATAAAACAGAGTAAAGCGAGATCAGCAGTTCTTATTAAAGTAGCAAAATACGGTGTTACGTCTTACATTTGCTCCACATAATTTTACTACACAGGTGACCGGACTCAAAGGCAGGGAAGAAAGTTTTTTACACTTTTCAGGTAGTCAAGGATAAACAGCTGGCTTTGTTGTCTTTTGTTAACTCACTCTCACTCTTTATGCTTGTTACACTAACTGAAACAACACTGTACTTTCTCCAGTTTTTATGGCTTCACTGCACGTTTCATGCAGAAAATTAATCTCATTGTGGTTAGGATAGGTCTTATACAACTGCTGTATTTACAGACATAGCCTGCGTTGCTGATAGGAAAGGATTTATCAGACATTGTCATTTTGTTTCTACTAAACCTCCCCGTCGGCTGTTATATGTAGATTCGCGATGCAGTCATCCGCTGACTAAAGTCGAAACGGTCTTGTTCATTCATGGAGCATGGTTTTGAAAAATTCCTCCAGCTAGAGAAATTTTTATTGCTTCTGGGAGATGTTTTTGCGGAACGGGATCCAGATCGAATCACTGACTGTGGCAGAACAACATTCTCTTCGGCGCTCCATCCACTGCGCTGATGACAGCCAAAACACTCTCACAGCCTACGGTATTGTCACGAGGCATGGTTGCAAACAGCTCCAGTATCCTCCGTAGCTTTGTTACCTTATCTGATTCAGCTACCTATGTTTGCCCTAAGCTACCGTCACGTCCTATTTTGAAGTCAGACACTTGGTTTGAGCGTGTCATAAATAATCAACGTTTTTGCCTTGGATTGCCCATATTCGTTCTTCTTTTTGTCTCATCAACCTTCTGACTGGTTTGATGCGGCCGACAACCAATTCTTATCCTGTGCCAACGTTTTCATCTCAGAGTAGCACATTCAACCTACGTCCTCAATTATTTGCTGGATGTATTCCTCTCTGTCTTCTTCTACAGTTTTTGCTCTCTACAGCTCCCTCCAGTACTATGGAAGTCATCCCATGATGTCTTAACAGATATCCTGCCATCCTGTCCTTTCTTGTTGTCAGTACGTTCCACAGATTCCTTTCCTCTCCGAGTCTTTGCAGAACATCCTCCTTCCTTTATTTATCAGTCAACCAGATTTTCAGCATTCGTCTGTAGCACCTTACGTCTATTGCTCCGATTATTTTCTGTCCTGGTTTCCCTACAGGCCATGTTCCACTGACGTACAACGCTGTGCTCCAAACATATATTCTCAAAAATTAAGGCCAGTGTTTGATACTAGTAGATTTTTCTTTGTGAGGGATGCCCTTTTAGCCAGCGATAGTCTTCTTTTGATGTCCTCCTTGCTCCGTTTGTCATAGGTTGATTTGCTGCCCAGTTAGTATGATTCCTTAATTTCATTTCGTGACCATCAATTCTGATTTAAGTTTCTAGCTGTTCTCATTTCTGCTACTTCTCATTACTTTCGTCTTTCTTCAATTTACACTTAATCCATATATTGTACTCACTACAAAACTCATTCCATTCAGCAGATCATGTAATTGTTCTTCACTTTCACTCAGGATAGCAATGTCATCGGCCAATCGAATCATTGATATTTTTCACCTGGAATTTTAGTCCCACTTCTGAAACATTATTTTATTTACATCATTGTTTCTTCGATGTACAGATTGAACGGTAGGGGCGAAAGACGACGTTCCTGCCTTACATCCCATTTAATCCGGGCACTTAGGTCTGGGTCGTCCACTCTAATTATTCCCTTTTGGCTCTTGTACATATTGTACATTACTCACCTCTCCCTATTGCTTATCCCTAATTTTCTCAGTATTTCGAACGTCCTGCAGCATTTTACATTGTCGAACGCTTTTTCCAGGTCGACGAACCCTATGAACGTGTCTCGATTATTCTTTAGTCTTGCTTCCAATATCGACCGCACCGTCGGTTTTGTCTCTCTGACGCCTTAACCCTATCTAAAACCAAACTGATCGTCATCTAACCCTTCTCAATTTTCTTTTGCATTCTTCTGCATATTATTCTTGTCAGGAACTTGATTGCATGATCTTAAGCTGATTGTGCGATAATTCTCGCACTTGTCAGGTCCTTCAGTCTTTGGAATGATATGAGGAATTCTGGTGGAATGTTTTTGTTCCTTCTGCATTATTTGATCGGAAGTCCTCCAAAGCTCTTATAAATTCTGATTCTGTTACTGGACCCCCTATCTCTCCTAAATCCACTCCTTGTTCTTCTTTTATTACATCAGATTAATCTCCCCCAACACAGGCCTTCAGTGTCCCCTTTCCATCTATTCGCTCACTCCTCTTCATTTAACACTGGAATTCCCGTTCTATTGTTTGCGTTTAATTACACTGAAGGTTGTTTTCACTTTCCTATATGCTGACTAATTCCTACCAACAATTATTTCTTTTTCGATTTCACACAGTTCTCATCCAGTTATCCCGTCTTAGCTTAATTGCACTTCCTATCTATTTTACATCTCAGTGACTTGTACTTCTACAAGGTGTAAACTCTGGCGCATGAGACGATACGTGGACGTTGGCGTCATTTGGACCGCAGCTGCAACACGGCGAATGGAAACCCGAGGCCGCTGTTGGATCACCTGCTGCACTAGCTGCGCGTTGCCCACTGTGGTTACCGTACGCCGTCGCCCTACCTTTCCAGCACGTTCATCCGTCACGTTCCCAGTCCGTTGAAATTTTTCAAACAGATCCTTTGTTGTATCGCTTTTCGGTCCTTTGGTTACATTAAACCTCCGTTGAAAATTTCGTCTTGTTGCAACAACACTGTGTTCTAGGCGGTGGAATTCCAACACCAGAAAAATCCTCTGTTCTAAGGAATAAACCATGTTGTCCACAGCACTCTTGCACATTGTGAACAGCACACGCTTACAGCAGAAAGACGACGTACAGAATGGCGCACCCACAGACTGCGTTGTCTTCTATATCTTTCACATCACTTGCAGCGCCATCTGTTGTTGAAAATTGTAACTACTGTAATTTCTAAAGTTTTTCCGCCTGAAAATGTACTGTTGTCCCAAGCATATTGCAACAAACGGTGTATTTCTATCGCTGCTGGTTTAGTTTTTATTGCCGTTTCAAATATACCGGTCACTTTGGAACACCCTGTTTATTCCTGAATTTTTCTACTTCCTTCTTTCACTGATCAACTGAAGTATTTCCTCTGTTACCCATGGTTTCTTAGCACTTACCTTCTTTGTACCTATGTTTTTCTTTCAACTTCTGTGATTGCTCTTTTTAAAGATGTACATTCCTCTTCATCTCTACTGCCTATTTAACTACTCCGTATTGCTGTATGTATATCGTTAGAGAACTTCAAGCGTACCTCGTCATTCCTTAGTACTGCCATATCCCATATCCTTGGGAATTGATTCTTCCTAACTAATGTCTTATACTTTAGCCTACCCTTCATCACTATTACATTGTGATCTGATTCTATATCGGCCCCTGGGTACGCTTTACGATACAGTTACTGATTTCGGGATCTCTATCTGACCACGATTCACTCAAACTAAAATCTTCCAGTATCACCAGTACTTTTCCAAGTCTACCGCCTACTCTTGTGATTATTTAACAGAGTAGTCACTTTTATTAGTTGAAATTTATTACAGAACTCAATTAGCCTTTCTTCTCTCTTATTCCTTGTCTCAGGCCCGTATTATTCCGTAACCCTTGCTTCTAGTCGGTACCCTACAATTTCTTTCCTGTCCCCTGTGACTATTATAATTTCATCTCCCCTTACGTAGTGTAATACCTTTTTAATATCCTCAGATATTTTCTCTATCTTTTCATCTTCAACTTACGACGTCGGTATGTATACCTGAGGTATCATCGATAGTGTAGGTTTGCTATCGATACTGATACTAACTATCCAAACACTGAACAGTTCACAGTAACACACTCTCTGCCCTACCTTCCTATTCATAGCGATTCCTACTCCCCTTTTACCATTTTTTGCTTCTGTCGATATTACCCTAAACTGACCTGACCAGAAATACTTGTCTTCCTCCCTTTCCACCTCACTGACCCCTACTGTATCTAGATAGAGCCTTTGCATTTCCGTTTTCAGATTTTCTAGCTTCCCTACCACGTTCAAGGTTCTGACATTCCATGCCCCGACTCGAAGAACGTTATCCTTTCAACGATCATTCAATCTTTCTTGTCGTGGTGAACACCGCTTTGGCAGTACTCTCCCAGTGATCCGAATGGGGGACTGTTCAAGAATCTTTTGCAATGTTGAGATCATCATACATTTATGTTTTAATTTACAGGCCACACATCCTCTGAATATACGTTATGCGCCTTTAATGCAGTTGTTTCCATTGCATTGTGCATCCTCATGCCGTTGAGCACCGCTGGTTCTTCGGCCTTTAGGGGCAGTTGCCTACCAGAAGGACAAGAGAGTGCGCTGAATCTCCGTCCACTTCTACGACCTCATTGACAAGGCCGTTGGCAGGATGGCAGTGACCTCTTATGCCTGTGACCTCTTATGGCTGCCACTGCTGATTATTAATCAAAATTCAAGCGGTGGTGGGTTCCGAATCCGAGACCGACGACGTTTCAATCACCAATAAAAGAAGCCATCCCCAGACGATGGACTGAAGAGACAGTCTCTGGATCTAATGTGCATTTGACATCTTTGATCTACAGAAGGCCTAACAACAGGGGTACTAATCGCAGTCGGCGCGGGTACTTCACGCCCGACAATGACTCGGTAACACCCGGGGAACAGGACCCTGTGAGTGGAACAAAGTCGCCGTGCGAATTGAACTACGGGAAGTGGAGCGTCTGAACCCACGCAGATACGCGCTCGGCTGTTTGCTCGCAGCACGCGGCTGGCTTGGACGGCCAACGACTGAGCGCAACCCAAGTCTCGGCACGAAGCGCAAGGCTAGATCCGCGGCGCTTCTACTCCACATGAGCACCAGCCACTCGCACGTAGACACTTCCGTCAGCGGGACTAACCACATGACGCATCAAGTGCGCCCTCCATGGCAGGTCTCTGAACTACTCTGTTCTATTCATGTCAGCCTATTTGCCTCCATCGTGACGTCCTCTGGGAGGGATACTGAGGTACCGAATGTCGTATCAACACACGTTCATCCGTCTAAATTTCCAGCTCCTATTTTCTTTGAACAACCAGTTTCAGGCCTACATTACGCCATCTTCAGGCTCCTGTTTAAAGGTACGATGGTAAAAGTGTGAAATACATAACAAAACGAGCGGTGTAAGTACTATATGCTGTCGTAATACGCAGTAGCATGTAACAGTACCAAACTGTACAAGGAGTAATATCAAAGTGTAAGTATGCTGTTTACGTTTTCTTATTGGTAACGCCACGTAGCGCTCTGTATGAAAAATCACTGGCTGTGCCGTGTGCAGTCTGTGGCTGGTTTGCATTGTTGTCTGCCATTGTAGTGTTGGGCAGCGGCAGCTGGATGCTAACAGCGCGTAGCGTTGAGCAGTTTGAGGTGAGCCGCCAGCAGTGGTGGACGTGGGGAGAGAGATGGCGGAGTTTTCAAATTTGTAAGAATTGGTGTCATGAACTGATATACATATTATGACTATTAAGGTAAATACATTGTTTGTTCTCTCTTAAAATCTTTCATTCGCTAACTATTCCTATCAGTAGTTAGTGCCTTCTGTAGTTTGAATCTTTTATTTAGCTGGCAGTAGTGGCGCTCGCTGTATTGCAGTAGTTTGAGTAACGAAGATTTTTGTGAGGTAAGTGAATTGTGAAACGTGTAGGTTAATGTTAGTCAGGGCCATTCCTTTGTACGGATTACTGAAAGTCAGATTGCGTTGCGCTAAAAAAAAAATATTGTGTGTCAGTTTAAGCACAGTCGTGTATAATTTTTCTAAGGGGACGTTTCAAAAGTTAGGGATAAGTTAAGTAATAAATCGATAGAACCTTTACTCTTCGACCCGATACCACGATACATCAAATGTAGTCGCAGGTACGAATGTGGACAACCGTCATCTGAAAATTTATGCCGGACCAGGACTCGAATCAGTGCGGTAGCCTTGCTGTTTGTCTATCCAAGCACGACTCACCGCCAGAACTGAGCTTCCATATGTCATTAATCATGTGTCTACAATCTGTATTCGTTCGTCCATTACGAATATACATTCTCATACAAAGGAGAGAAATTACTCGTAAGTCGCTTGCCTAGTGTCGGCCGATAAATACGATACGGTAGTGCCTACAATATTTAGAAATAATACAATCACTGCAGTATCATGTGGTTTTGTTGGCATTATGGTGTCAGTGTCGAGAGTGACCAGGACTCGAATCAGTGCGGTAGCCTTGCTGTTTGTCTATCCAAGCACGACTCACCGCCAGAACCGAGCTGCCATATGTCATTAATCATGTGTCTACAATCTGTATTCGTTCGTCCATTATGAATATACATTCTCATACAAAGGAGAGAAATTACTCGTAAGTCGCTTGCCTAGTGTCGGCCGATAAATACGATACGGTAGTGCCTACAATATTTAGAAATAATACAATCACTGCAGTATCATGTGGTTTTGTTGGCATTATGGTGTCAGTGTCGAGAGTTCTTCCCTCACTACATTGTTTTGGTGGTACGAGAAGGACGTTCGTTTTCACACATCTACACTTTTGCTATCTGAAATGAGCATGTTGTTCACATAGAAAGATAGATCCCTTATCATTTAGCTACAAAATAGCAGGTCAGCAACTGGAAGAAGTTAATTGCATAAATTATCTGGGGGTACGCATTAGGAGTGATTTAAAATGGAATGATCATATAAAGTTGATCGTCGGTAAAGCAGATGCCAAACTGAGATTCATTGGAAGGATCCTAGGGAAATGCAATCCGAAAACAAAGGAAGTAGGTTACAATACGCTTGTTCGCCTACTGCTTTAATACTGCTCAGCAGTGTGGGATCCGTACCAGGTAGGGTTGATAGAAGAGATAGAGAAGATCCAACGGAGAGCAGCGCGCTTCGTTACAAGATCATTTAGAAATCGCGAAAGCGTTACGGAGATGATAAACTCCAGTGGAAGACCCTGCAGGAGAGACGCTCAGTAGCTCGGTACGGGCTTTTGTTAAAGTTTCGAGAACATACCTTCACTGAACAGCCAAGCAGTATATTGCTCCCTCCTACATATATCTCGCGAAGAGAACATGAGGATAAAATCAGAGAGATTAGAGCCCACACAGAGGCATACCGCCAATCCTTCTCTCCACGAACAATACTAGACTGGAATAGAAGTGAGAACTCAGGGTACCCTCCGCCACACACCGTCAGGTGACTTGCGGAGTATGGATGTAGATGTAGATTGCACGGCAGTACCTCTAATGTCTTGGCAACACCCACAACAAAGTTTTCTGTTATGTTAACCACCTACTCACGCAGGTGGCTACGGCCTTGCCGCAGTGGATACACCGGTTCCCGTGAGATCACCGGAGTTAAGCGCTGTCGGGCGTGGCCGGCACTTGGATGGGTGGCCATCCAGCCGCCATGTGCTGTTGCCGTTTTTCGGGGTGCACTCAGCCTCGTGATGCCAATTGAGAAGCTACTCGACTGAATACTAGCGGTTCCGGTCAGAGAAAACCATCATAACGACCGCGAGAGCGGTGCGCTGACCACACGTCCCTCCTATCCGAATCCTCAACTGTGGATAACACGGCGGTCGGATGGTCCCCATGGGCCACTTGAGGCCTGAAGACGGAGTGCTAGTGCTACTCACGCAGGTACTATAGTATAGCCTCTGGTAAAAAAAACGAGTATAAAAAGGTTATCGATACTAAATAATAAAGAAGCTTGATCTGCGCTCTCCGAATCGAAATAATTATGATCTTTGTCCATTTGTATAAATGAAAGAGCGTTTTTTTGTTTCATTGTCTTCTCGATTCTGGTGTTCTAGCTGACGGACGCTTGTTGTTCACGGTCTGTAATTCACACAGTTATCTCTAGCAATAATAGAATTTGTTTGAATACATGCGAAACTACTTGATATAAAATGTTTTTTTTGTCAGTGGTGAGTAACTTTCCTGAATATGATTTGTTGTGGTTGGCAGGAGAGCCCACCGTGTTACTAAAGGAGGCCGAAAAGCACGCGTTTTAGCTCACGCAGGCTGGCGTGAGGTCTGGAACATGGCAAGGGAATTAGAATTGAGAAAAACGGACGTAGCTGGTGGAATACTTAACTTTAATCGATGAATGACGAACGTCGCTCTTCACATTACATGATTCACAGTATCAATAGTAATAGATAATGGCGCCTTGCTAGGTCGTAGCAAATAACGTAGCTGAAGGCTATGCTAACTATCGGCTCGGCAAATGAGAGCGTAGACGTCAGTGAACCATCGCCAGCAAAGTCGGCTGTACAACTGGGGCGAGTGCTACGAAGTTTCTCTAGACCTGCCGTGTGGCGGCGCTCGGTCTGCAATCACTGATAGTGGCGACACGCAGGTCCGAAGTATACTACCGGACCGCGGCCGATTTAAAGGCTACCACCTAGCAAGTGTGGTGTCTGGCGGTGACACTACATGATTCACTTGTGAAATAATTAAATGTTGCTCTGGCCATTTTTGTGTTGGCTAATTGTTGTAGTGGCGCTATTAATGATAAAAATTATATAAGCTCTTTTAATAGTCATTTCATGCCCAAAAGTATTAAAAAGAACAATCTCAATAAATGGAAAACGGGGTCTTGTAATTTTTCCAATTCGTATTTGGCCACAGGTACAGTTTTTTTATTAACAGGAATTTCTGTAAATGCTTACGGTGCCATTGCACATAGGCAGCTATCCTGGAGCATCAAGCCTCACAGAAAAATAAATTCAGCATTGTGTTTAACGGATTATCGCCTGATATGAATGACAGGTTTTGAATCTATCGTAAGACGGATGTCTTCACATGGGGACGTATGATATTTCTGGTGATGGCGCCCTGAGAAAATTTAACCGTACTTTTTAACAAACACAAATGAGTATTTGCAAAACAATTTCATTCAATAGGATTAACTATACAGTTATCATTGTACAAATTAACAGCATTTTCGAAAAGTTATGCCATAGTACCAACTGTTATACTTTGTATAGTTGAAACCTGGTAGTCAAGGAAGGCAGGATTCGGTTACGATTGTGGACAGGGCCGTAATCAGTTACTGTTGGTTCCCTTTTGCAATTACACACATTTATTTTAAAACGATAATTCCAGACTCCGCAATAAATAAAGATATCAGACGTTATTAGTGAAGGAATAAACAACTGTGTGATTAATAATGCTTTCAGTGCGTTACAGTTTGCCAAATGAGCATAAAATACAGGTACAACAAATAATGTTTTAAAAACAAGCCAATGTGATCCCAATTATCAGTATAAGGTAAGTAACCACAATCACGGCCGAAGGCCTTTAACGCCAAGAACAAAAAGATTTAACAAACATAGTGTAAAACAGCAATGCAATAAGAAGGTTCATTTAAAAAGATAGGCAACTAATCACCAAACGGGTGAGACAAAATGATGGTAAGCTTGGTAGAACAACCATTTAAACCTGCTGTAACGGCAAGAATGGCAATTATATAAATAATTTAGAAACATACAATAACACAACAAATACAATGATAAAACACAAGGGCCAGTCACAGACGATGCATCAGGAAACGACCTCTGAGTAGGTCTGGCGACAAACTTTTTCGCCAGCAATGAGACAGGCAGCCAATAGTTGCACTTACTTCACAAGATGGTAACTCAGACTAGTGGCAGTCTAACGAATGACTAATAATAATTTTGCTGAGGCTACGTGACGTCCAATAAACCAAATGCAAAGATGTAAAAATACGCCAAAGCCGGAACCGCCGGTCTGGACTCCACCCGCAGAATACTGTGGTTCGAGCGCCCAGAACGAGAACGAACCACTGCCACCCGAGTAGAAGAATCGCCAGCCACTACAATCAATAAAGCTATCAAAACTACACACCTCACCGGACAGCAGCATCAAGGCGAGGAAACATACACTGCCGTTACATACACTAACCCCTAGGGCAGGTAAATGGGGCGTTAGCGGCCACGAGGCAGGAAAAATACCGCTGGTTTAACTTAGCAAATTCTAACGAACTAAATGCTTTAAATAATAATTAGAAGCTCATGTTAGCTAATGAGATCCTCTTTCTCTAAGCACTCCTCTCGCTGCTCTTCGCCTCGGCTACACTACGAGCAGCAACACGAAACCAAGTCACTGGAGAATCGGTAGAGCTCGCAATGGTGGAGGTTACTCTACTTGAATCCAAATGCACTCAACTTAAAACTTGCAGGACCCGGTTTACGGCGAGGTCGTGCACCCTCGTGACCACAGGCCTTCGATCCGACAGTCCATGCGCGCCGGCAGCAGTCGCGGCATGTTCCCGCACTGCGCGGACCTGGCTCCTCTTGAGTTCCCAACCGAGCTCGCCACTCACACGACCCGCTAAAACAACCACGTCGCCCCGAAGATAGGTCAGATTGGAAAACTGCTCAGGTCGCACCAGTGTTTATGAAGGGTAGTAGGAGTAATCCATCGAACTACAGACCTACATCATTGACGTCGGTTTGCAGTAGGGTTTTGGAGCATATACTGTATTCAAACATTATGAATCACCTCGAAGGGAACGATCTGTTGATACGTAATCAGCATGGTTTCAGAAAACATCCTTCTTGTGCAACGCAGCTAGCTCTTTATGCGCACGAAGTAATGGTCGCTATCGACAGGGGATCTCAAGTTGATTCCATATTTTTAGATTTCCAGAAAGCTTTTGACACCGTTCCTCACAAGCGACTTCTAATCAAGCTGCGGGCCTATGGGGTATCGTCTCAGTTGTGCGACTGGATTCGTGATTTCTTGTTAGGAAGGTCACAGTTCGTAGTAATAGATGGCAAATCATCGAGTAAAACTGAAGTGATATCAGGTGTTCCCCAGGTAAGCGTCCTGGGACCTCTGCTGTTCCTGATCCATATAAGTGACCTGGGTGACAATCTGAGCAGTTCTCTTAAGTTGTCCGTAGATGCTGCTGTAATTTACCGTCTAGTGAGGTCATCCGAAGACCAGTATCAGTTGCAAAGCGATTTAGAAAAGATTGCTGTATGGTGTGGCAGGTGGCAGATGATGCTAAATAACGAAAAGTGTGAGATGATCCACATGAGTTCCAACAGAAATCCGTTGGAATTCCATTACTCAAAAAATAGTACAATTTTCAAGGCTGTCAATTCAACTAATTACCTGGGTGTTAAAAGTACTAACAACTTTAGTTGGAAAGACCACATAGATAATATTGTGGAGAAGGCGAGCCAAAAGTTGCGTTTCATTAGCAGGACAGAAGATGCAACAAGTCCACTAAACAGACAGCTTACACCACACTCGTTCGCCCTCTGTTAGAATATTGCTGTGCGGTGTTGGATCCTTACTAGGTGGGATTGACGGAGGACATCGAAAGGGGGCAGAAAAGGGCTGTTCGATTTGTATTATCACGTAATAGGGAAGAGAGTGTGGCAGATATGATACGCGAGTTGGGATGGAAGTCATTAAAGCAAGAAAGTTCTTCGTCGCGGCGAGATCTATTTACGAAATTTCAGTCACCAACTTTCTCTTCCGAATGCGAAAATATGTTGTTGAGTCCAACCTACATAGGTAGGAATGATCATCAAAATAAAATAAGAGAAATCAGAGCACGAACAGAAAGGTTTATGTGTTTGTTTTTCCCGCGTGCTGTTCGGTAGTGCAATGGTAGAGAGATAGTATGATTGTGGTTCGATGAACCCTCATCCAAGCATTTAAATGTGAATTGCAGAGTAGTCATATAGATGTAGATATAGATGTAGGGTAACAGTTACTACATATCGATAACCGCCGCTGCTGCCACAAGCGGACAGGCAACGCTTGTTAAACCGAGTGGCGCCAGTCAACACGAGAAGAAGAAAAACAACTGCAACCGTGCCGACTAAACAATACCGTCTGGCCTTCAACAGATGGAGGAAACCTACAAACAGTAGTATATCCTGAGACATGTTTTCTGGTTGTTCTTTTTTCTGTCTTTCCTCTTTACGGGCAAGATGTCATATACAGTTACTTGTCTCTAACCGTTTCGATTGAAATGAATGTCTTTCACACATACTGCATATGTATTGTAGTACTCTTCCTAAGACTTACTTCATGCTTTACAATTTGGTACATTACCCATCCAAGTGCCTGCCTACTAGAAGACTTCTCGCTTTTATAACAACGCTGGTTATGATTGTTCTGGCGTATCTACAAGCGATGGCAGGAAGACGAAGATCGCAAGAGCAAAGAAGGTGGTGAGATGATGTCAGCCAATAGCTCTCTGACAAGGACAGCACCACGACAGCAGCACCGTCTAGCCGAAGATAATATAAGCGTAGCTGCTGTCAGCCTCGGGAGAACGGTATTAGCACAGTGCTGGCAGAGAGTACTACGATAGCAGTGACTTTCGATCCATATGAGTTGCTTACATGGACCTTGTATTCAGCAAAAGACTTTAACTGTTTGCAAGCCGCCCATCGTCCGCGACACCGTTGTAAATACAAACTTAAGTACTGTCAACATTTGTTTGAATTGATGTATAGCATTGCGAGAACGCAGCATCACTTAGGCACGCAATACGCGACAAGAATCCACCGAATCCGCACCTGACGGCAACGGAATTAATTTATTTATTTATTTTTATGGTGGCATTCTGCTCTCTTGTCTTTACTTTGCCGGGGCGCTTATTGCTTTAACGGTTTCATTTTGTTTTTCCTAATCAGTATTTTCAGGATGGCGCTGCAGAAACTTTCTTTGTACGTGTTTTGCTTGCTTGCCTTGTATGTTTCTTGCATTTGTGTCTTCCAAAATGCCCACACCGCCTCTCCTGTCCCCTGCGCAGGCGGCGCAGCTGCAAGTGTTAGATGCCGTACACCTAACGCAGATGTTTTAGTTCCTGACGCACGTTACTGAACACGGTGCTGCAGCTACTGGCTAACGCTGCGTGCCCGACAGAACCGGCACCGCCTACTCCAGCTGCCATACCACCTTTTCGACAGTTTAGTCACTAGGACCAAGTGTGGTTGTCCCAGTTTGAAACACAAATCACCGTCCACAATGTACCAGGTACTGTAGAACTTCGCTATCTATTATCAACGGTAGGAAGTGCAATGTTCTTCCTCATTCAAAAACTCTATCCTAACGCCACTCCCAGTGAACTGTCTTACGAACTGGTAACCTCGCTAACTAACTATTAAGACCAACAAGTGAATGAGGTAGCAGGTAGGTAACAATTCTTTCATCATCATCATTTAAGGCTGATTATGCCTTTCAGCGTTCAGTCTGGAGCATAGACCCCTTATAAAATTCCTCCATGTTCCCCTATTCAGTGCTAACATTGGTGCCTCTTTCGATGTTACACCTATTACTTCAATATCATTCTTAACCGAATCCAAGTACCTTCTCCGTGGTCTGATCCGACTTCTACCCTCTACTGCTGAACCCATGAGTCTCTTGGGTAACCTTGCCTCTCCCATGCGTGTAACATGACCCCACCATCTAAGGTTACCAAAAACGGTCAGGACAAACTAACCGCGAGTGGTTCAAAGATTAGCAGGGTAAGATAAGGAAATGCAAATTCAAATGTGATTGCGGTGCTTTATATTCAGATGCTACTATCCGTGATGCTATCGTGTACAATGTGCCTAATGTCAAACTCAGAGCACAGATTTTGGAACAGTCCGATCCATCATTTCAGCAGGTACTGCAAATAATAGATCAGTACGATTCCGGTGCCTTGTCGGCTCATACATCAGAGCAACCGACTGTTTGTCTGATTGAGTCCCTTGCTCGCGATTGGCTCGTTCAGTGGCGGCTCCCGCTAGTCACGCCGAGTAAACAAACAGCGCTGCACACCACATCAGCTTGTCGCTGAAATGGCGAAAATGCAGGCGAACAGAATTTAGTCTCGCGCGCAGGGCTTTTCACGACACAAACGCCACGACTGCCCGTCCCGACAAGCGCAGTGTTATGATTGTGGTAGGAAAGGTACATGTACAAGCCATACGGTTGCAATGCAACAAAGATAAAAATTCGGCCCACTCACAAAAATCTAGTCAGAATGGCCGTGTCATTAACACAGGGTATTCCATGTCTGCAACAGCAAGCGTGCAGTTTATTCAATGATACGCCAGTCAAACAAACTTTTTGTTGATTTGCTTATTTGTGGAAAATGTGTGAAATTTCAGTTAGACACAGGTGCCTATGTCACATTGCTAAATCGTCACACATGTGATTATTTACGCTCCCCATGCCTCTCTGCAACTAGCACGCAACTGACGGCTTATAATGGAAAATGTACATTGCCTGACATGTACAGCTCGCATACGCGAACAGTGACATTCACAATGGTACAATCATGCGAGTGTGAGAACATAATTGGTCTTGATTCTTTTGATTTGTTTGGCTTTAATATTCAGGACAACGTGTTGTCAGTGTCTGCATTCAATTCAAAAGACACTGTAGCTAGCTTGCTAAAATAATTCCTGGAACTCTTCCCTGGAGGTTTAGGCAAAGCTAATAATTTTGTTGCACATATTGCGCTGAAAGACAATGCTCAGCCAAAATGTTGCTGGGCCACAACTTTTCCCATTGCCTTACGGGACACAATCGCAGCTGAACTTAAAGAATTGCAAGATAGAGGAGTTATTTCGCCCTTATCAGATAGTCAAAGGGGCAAGTACACTGGTTTTTCTCCCTAAACCTTCAGGTCGCATTCGACTCTGTGTTGACTTTAGGTCTACAGTCAACCCAGAAACTTTGTTAGTTATCCTTTGCCACGCCCAGATTAAGCACTGGACACTACTTTTAAAAAACTGATTTTTCGCGACATGTATCTTCAAATACCCTCGGTGAGGAATCTCAAAAAGTGTGTGTAGTCAATACTCATTTGGGCCTCGTACTTGCGTTTGCCTTTTGGCAGTGCCTTCGCGTCCACCATATTCCAAAGATATAAGGAACAGGTGTTGGCGCAAGTGTCAAACTGTTCAAACTACTTGGACGATATTGTCGCAGCAGGTGATATACCTGAAGAACGTACTGTAAATTTACGTGCATTGTTTCTTGTGTTATATAATGCAGGAATAAAGTGTAGACTGGAGAAGTGAGATTTTTTTAAAACCTGAGCTGCAGTATCTTCATCATGTCACAAACCGTCAAGGTGTACACAGTCCTCATTCGCGTTTGTTAGCCAAACGACATTTGCCACTTCCTAGCAGTATCACAGCGTTGCAGTCAGTCTTAGGCAAAATGAACTATGACATTCGGTTCATACCGAATGCTGCACAATTCGCAGCTCCATTGCATCGCTTGCGTCGCAAGAACATCCACTTTGTTTGGACAGGTGAGTGCCAAGTATCTTTTCAGACACTTAAAGATGCATTGCTTAGCGATTGATGCTTAGTTCACTTTGATCCTAACAAACCAAATGAGTTGCAAGTTAACACTTCCTCTTACGGAATCTGTGCAGCGCTTTCGCACAGAATTGGTGTTAAAGACAGACCTATTGATTTCGAATCAGAAGTCTTGTCCAAAGCTAAGTGTAACTATTGAGACTGGGAAAAGGCTTTGGCTGTTGTATATGGTGTCACTAAATTTCACCCCTATTTGTATGGCAGAAAATTCTACTTAGTAATGGGTCACAAGCGTTTTCAGTCCTTGTTTATCCGACGAAAGCGGTTCCTGTACGAACTTCCCAAAAATTGCAAAGATGGGCTCGGCTGCTGGCTGAAGACTAGTATGAGGTTATATATTGTCTCACAGCTCAACATAGTGATGCGGACTCGCTTTCACGTCTTCCGATTCGTCCTGTCGCAGACTTTGACGCTTCTACTGCATCTTGTTGAAACATCGATGTTCAGGATTGGCTCTGAGCACTATGGGACTTAACTGCTGAAGTCATCAGTCCCCTAGAACTTAGTACTTAAACCTAACCTAACCTAAGGACATCACTCACACCCGTGCCAGAGGCAGGATTCGAACCTGCGACCGTTGCGGTCGCGCGGTTCCAGACTGTAGGGCCTAGAACCGCTCGGCCACTCTGGCCGGCGATGCTCAGGATTCTGAATTGCTTTAGTCTTATGTGACGAACTATAGAAACATCAAAATTAGCCACTCTTCTGTCGTGCACGAGGTGCTTTCAGTGTCTCTTCCCCCAGATTCATGGGTCCACAGGACAGCGCGGCCACAGCAGCCACCAGAAGGTGTCCTCATGATATCACGGGACGATCCCATGGAGACGGAGCCTTCACCTCCTCTGCCTCCTCTCTTCCTACCGATGGAGCTGGACTCGCCCACACCGCAGCAGTCGCTGCCTTCTTCATCTGGTTCATGCCATCAGGAGGTTGACACGTATACTTCTGTCGATTTCATGGGGACGTTTCCGCCAGAGCGCAGGCTGGATGGCGGGATATCACCGGAAGCTTGGCATCCACTGCAGCCACAGCTTCCAGCCCTACGTTGCACCTACAATTCTGCAAGGAGACGAAGATCGAAAGAGCAAAGAAGACAGTGAGACAACTACAAGGAGAGCACCACGACAGGAGCACCGTCTAGCAGAAGAGAGTATAAACAACGCTCCTGCCAGCCTCTGGCGGACAGTGTTAGTACAGTACTAGCACAGGGCACTAGATAGCAGTAACGTGCTACCCATACCAGTTGCTTACATGGACGTTGTATACAGCAAAGGAGTTTGATTGCATGTCGCCCATCGCTTGCGACACCGTTGTAAATTCGAAATTTTGTCAAATTTCTTTTGTAATAAAAACTATTAATGTTATTTGCAGTAATTGTTGTATAGTATTTCGAGAGCGCAGCGTCCCTTAGGCACCAAATACGAGTGGGCAGGTCCCCACAATGACGTTTTCTATATATATCAACAACACCTGTCGGCAGCTGAGGGTTTCAGTTACTCATAATTTATTCCACGGAAAAGCTGCACGGTCATCAACAGTATCAGTTCTTTCTAGAACAGTTACTGTCTTCTTAAAAGGCTACCCAGCCATTGACCTTCGCCTGTGCGAATGCGCACAGGTTTGCCCAAACTCTTACGGGAATCGCCAAAGCGTGCGCGAGTAATGAACGGATGGGCAAATGTATATAAGTTACTTTACATGTGTAGAATTGTGGACAGTTGGGAATGTGAGTCTCGCGGGGGGCGTGCAAGGGATAAGTCCCTGTAGTCGCAGTATGCCGGCACGGTAGCTCAGCGTGTTCGGTCAGAGGGTTAGCAGCCCTCTGTAATAAAAAAACTGAACTAATCGATGAACAACGAACTTAAACGGATGTCTTGCTACGTCCTCCCCGAGAAGGTGCGACGAATAAAAGCGAACAAATTGAGACTAAAAAAATAATAAAAAAATATAGCTAGAGCGTCTGCCATGTAAACAGGAGATCCAGGGTTCGAGTCCCGGTCGGGGCACACATTTTCAGCTGTCTACATCGAGGTATGCCAACAACACCTGTCGGCAGCTGAGGGTTTCAGTTAGTCATAAAACTGTTTTTATTAAGTAGGTCAAACTTTCGAATCTGTGACTTACAGATTGCATTCATCTAACTTTATATTCTTGTTTTATTAGTTTTTATTATTATGTGATACAGATATTTAGAGTGAGGTTGACCTCCAGTAAGTGGTGCAATTTGTTACTAGTGCAATACAACATATAAATATACACATTAACTTCACTTTTCACTCATCAGTGAATCACTCTGAACGTTTTCGTACACATGTTTCAAGAGCATTGACAATAGCATTACACAGCGATATTTTATTGCATAACACGCAATATAACCTGTGTTTACTAGGTTTTCCACGATTATTTGGCATCCATACTTTGTTCCCTAGTTTATATTGATACAGAATGTAACTGTTCTCTCACTTTATTCCTCAGTTTATCGTTAACTTAGGGCGTTACTCCTTGTACATTTTGGTAGTGTTTATGGTACTGCATATTACCACTGAATATAACACTTACACTGCCCTTTCTCTTATGTGTTTCACACGGTTATCATTGTTGTGTAAACAAGGGAGCCTGAAAACGACGCTGAAATTGGTCACTCATATAAAACATCAGGAAATTTAGGCGGCAGAATGTGTTTTGATTCGACATTTTATACTGAACAGTCGAAGTCCCACAACCACCTGTATAAAGGTATACTTACAGTAAAACAGAATTGAGAAAACTACCAATTCTAAATAATGAAGATGATTTTTTTCCTTGCTGACATATGTTTCTACGAGACTGCACGGGGGTACTGTGGGTATATCCATCGTCATGTAGACACGAATCACGTAAAGGTTCCATTCGCTTACTCACAAACACGACTGAAGGCTCCCGACAATGCACTGTTGTCAACTGACGCTCGATTTTGTAGTCACGTTAGTATTCTTTGCATTGTCATAATTATTACAGTACGACAATGCAATGAATTTTTAGGACACAATGTAACATGTGCACAGTATTTTCTGCGGTATTGTCTCAAAGATTATCTACCGATAGATAAAGTGCCAGAGAGTGGAAAGATACCAATAGTTAGCTTAAGAAAACTAAATGAATTAATTCTACGGTGCGTGCTTTTATGTGTCATCTCTTCTCAAAATACATTTCACACCTTTATGAGAGATGGAAAACCGTTCTAAAACGCCACCTCGACACTGCCAGCGCACTTCACAAACATGTGGCTCACCGCCGCAATCATAACGCAGCTCTGCCAGTAAGTATTTTAAGTGCCGATGTCCCAACCCGCGCGAGCTCAGTTTATTAACTTTTTACAACAGCATCCATGACACAACTTTTTTTGTCACACTTTCCCAGCGGATTAGGGCGATGTCGGACGCCACATATCTCTGATTATTCCTGCTGGATATAGACTTCTTCCACTTGTTCCTTACCAAAGCAACTACAGCAAACTTTTGACGAGTCGTTGCAGGGGCTACAACTGTTGCAATTAAAAGAACTTTTAGCAACAGCGGTCATATTTGTTAATAATGTTTCCTAGGCAAGAAAATATGTCGTTTCCCTTCGCTGCAACGTGCATTTGCGCAAAATCAGATTCGCCATGTAACTGATCTCAGAATCAATACCTCTCCCATATACCGCAAACTGAACAAAATCTGCATCACCATGTTTTTTTCATCCGCAAAAAAATCTCTAGCCTTACCTTTCAGCGGTGTTTGCACTTATTTCGTCATTTCTTCGGTGCGTCGGCACTCTCTTCTCAGTGAAAGAGAAACTACTTCCAAAATTGGAAGTGTGCTGGACACAAGACTGTTGCGGCAGCAACAGAACACGCCTTAATCACTACTGACCATCAAAATTGCTACATCACGAAGACGACGGGGTACAGAAACGAAATTTCACTGACAGGAAGAAGATGCTGTGGTATGCACATGATCAGCTTTTCAGAGCATTCACACAAGGTTGGCGCCGGTGGCGACACCAACAACTTGCTGACATGAGGAAAGTTACCAAACGATTTCTCATACACAAACAGCAGTTGACCGGAGTTGCCTGGTAAAACGTTGTAGTGATGCCTCGTGCAAGGTGGAGAAAATGCGTACCATCACCTTTCCGACTTTGATAAATGTCGAATTGTAGCCTATCGCGATTGCAGTTTATCGTATCGCGACGTTGCTGCTCGCCTTGTTCGAGATCCAATGACTGTTAGCAGAATAAGGAATCGGTGGTTTCACGAGGATAATACGGAACGCCGTGCTGGATCCCAACGGCCTCGTATCACTAGCAGTCCAGATGACAGGCATCTCATCCGCATGGCTGTAGCTTATCGTGTAGCCACGTCTCTATCCCTGAGTCAACTGGTGGGGACGTTTGCAAGACAACAACCATCTGCACGGACAGTTCGACGACGTTTGCAGCAGCATGGACTATCAGCTCGGAGACCATGGGCTGCGGTTACCCTTGACGCTGCATCACAGTCAGGAGCGCCTGCGATGGTGTACTCAACGACGAACCTGGATGCACGAATGGCAAAACGTCATCCAGGTTCTGTTTATCCAGGTTCTGTTTACAGCATCATGAAGGTCGCATCCGTGTTTGGCGTCATCGCGGTGAAAGCACATTCGAAGTGTGTATTCGTCATCGCCATACTGGCGTATCATACGGCGTGATTGTATGGGGGGCCCTTGGTTACAAGTCTCGGTCACCTCTTGTTCGCATTGACGGCAATTTGAACAGTGGACGTTACATTCCAGATGTGTTATGACCCGTGGCTCTACCCTTTATTCGATCCCTGCAAAACCGTACATTTCAGCAGGATAACTATGGCCGCATGTTGAAGGTAATGTACGGGCGTTTCTGGATAAAGAAAATGTTCGACTGCTGCCCTGGCCAGCACAT
This sequence comes from Schistocerca gregaria, assembly GCF_023897955.1. NCBI lineage: Eukaryota > Metazoa > Arthropoda > Insecta > Orthoptera > Acrididae > Schistocerca > Schistocerca gregaria. The sequence goes on along the minus strand of NC_064922.1, from coordinate 799,813,929 downwards.
TCTCCAAACTGGTCACCAACTGAAAACGTCTGGTCAATGATGGCCAAGAAACTGTCTCATCACAATACGCCACTCGCAACTCTTGTTGACCTGTGGTATCGTGTTGAAGCTGCATGGGCAGCTGTACCTGTACACGCCATCCAAGTTCTGTTTCACTAAATGCCCAGGCTTATCAAGGCCGTTATTGCGGTCAGAGGTGGTTGTTCTGGGTACTGATTTCTCAGGACCTATGCACCCAATATATAAAGAAGATTATCCTTCGTTTGTATGTGATTCACAAAAAGCTACAGTTCTATCCCGCTATTCGTGGAATTTGGGCACTTTCCTTCAAGACGAGAGGATGATCACAGTTTGCATTAGATTTCATAATCTGACTTGAAACATGTGTAATTTATGAAGGGGAACGCTTATTATGAGAACTTTCCAAAATTTATTGGCCGGTTTTCTACAGGTTTCTGCACGATCCACTAATGAACGTTCTGGATGACTTTATTCATCAAGCATTTGAAAAAGAAAACACTTATCTACTTGAAATAAACTTTGCACATAATTTCAAACCTCTACGAAACTTCATCTCGACTGAAACCTCCACCATAAACTTTGCACATAATTTCAAACCTCTACGAAACTTTATCTCGACTGAAACCTCCACCAAATCATGAAAGGAATAACGTTTATGACTTATTACTTTTTCGTTGTTAATGCAAAAAGTACCACATGATAGATCATGTTGTGATTTATTACTTTTTTACTGCCACCTATATTCGTGGCACATTTCACAGACAGTACACACATATAATACTGAACGCACGTACAAAGTTATATCATTGTACGACCCACAGTTAAGGAGAAATGACGTCGTAAACATTAAGCACAAGACCAGACGTGGAGGCCCAGCTATAAATAAATATTTTTTCATTGACTGGGTTCTCCGCTAGTGCTTCATAAATAATAACATTTTGAAGACGTGACATGTATGTAAATAAACTTTCTCTTTTTCTGTCCCCTGTTTAATCTCGAGAAATTTGGCCTTCCTTTCCCCAGGATTGCAAGTGATCACCAATTTCTCATGAATGAGCTGAAAATTTCGATTCACATTGTACTTCTTCCTCGCCGATGAAATAGCATTTCGTTTCAATAAAAAATAATCTTCTTCCTGCTGTGGTTTGATGTGTAGGGATTCGGCCGATTTTCTTTTTGAGGATCGCAACTTATCGTCAGCTATTTGTCAGCTATTTTTCTCTGAATAATTTTGTTGTACAACGAATGCCAAAGGGATTGCGGCACCGATAACAATAACGACACGAAGTAGAGTGACTCATATCACGGCGAGCGCACCGGTAACAAATGAACGGTGGTAGCGGACAAGTGGATGGGATTAACAGCGCCCGCAGGCAAGCAGTGCGTCCACTCTCTGGCGCCTACACCCACTATGGTGTATTTACCCACCCATGCTTCAATATATGCGGCTGTAGAACCATGATATATCGTCAGACAGGAAGCTTTGAAGGCCGATACTATCCGCGGTTCTGCTATATGTGTTTCAGCTTCCACAGACACCAATAATTCGATTGTATGTGGAGCCCTGCAATATCACTTCGTCGGAACAGCATCCGTCACACAACAACTGACTGTCTCACAGCGTGGAACGTTACATGGACCTGATGAACAGGGTAAAGCCGGCCGATGTGGCCGAGCGGTTCTAGGGGCTTCAGTCTAGAACCGCGCGACCGCTACGGGCGCAGGTTCGAATCCTGCCTCGGGCATGAATGTGCGTGATGTCCTTAGGTTAGTTAGGTTTAAGTAGTTCTGAGTTCTAGTGGACTAATAACCTCAGATGTTAAATTCCATACTGCTCATATCCATTTGAACCATTTTTTGAACAGTATAATCAAAAGTTTCGGTTCAGGATAGGTGAGGTCATCGACAAATTAGAAAATAATTCGCATCGATCTCTCATGTAACATGGTTGTTGTAATGTGGAATCGTCACCGACGTCTGGTTAGATGTCTATGAGGGCCGGAAGTCCCCAATCCTGCCAGGTGAAATAAATGGATATGTGAAAAAAAATAAAACAATCCGTTCGACGACTTATGGAAAGAAAAGGTGCCTCACATTGCGAGCTAGGGGAGGTGGAAAGTGGTGAGTTTCTTACGGTTTATTAGTCGCCTATTTCCTTTTATTTTCTTTTGCGGAGTCTTCATTCTTGTAACAGATTTAACGAGGCCCTACACGATTACCTCTCTTATGCCAATCACTTTATCAGATTACCTTTTGCTATCAACGTCTTCAATTATTTTTTGGGTGTATAATGATCAGCCTGAAAATTAATATCACCAGCAAAATCTGTACTGGCCCACCGTTGGAAGGTAATACAGAAGATTTTCAGGGAATGTGACGCTAAATTTCCACGCACAGGTCATTAACTTCCCTGTTTGTGGACGAATATGAACAACATATTTTTTTTTTTTTTTTTTTTTTTTTTTTTTTTTTTTTTTTTTTTTTTTTTTTTTTTTTTTTTTTGTTCTACTGACTGGTTTGATGCAGCCCGCCACGAATTCCTTTCCTGTGCTAACCTATTCATCTCAGAGTAGCACTTGCAACCTACGTCCTCAATTATTTGCTTGTATTCCAATCTCTGTCTTCCTCTACAGTTTTTGCCCTCTACAGCTCCCTCTAGTACCATGGAAGTCATTCCCTCATGTCTTAACAGATGTCCTATCATCCTATCCCTTCTCCTTATCATTGTTTTCCACATATTCCTTTCCTCTCCGATTCTGCGTAGAACCTCCTCATTCCATACCTTATCATTCCACCTAATTTTCAACATACGTCTACAGCACCACATCTCAAATGCTTCGATTCTCTTCTGTTCCGGTTTTCCTACAGTCCATATTTCACTTCCATACAATGCTGTAGTCCAGACATACATCCTCAGAAATTTCTTCCTCAAATTATGGCCGGTATTTGATATTAGTAGACTTCTCTTGGCCAGAAATGCCTTTTTTGCCATAGCGAGTCTGCTTTTGATGTCCTCCTTGCTCCGTCCGTCATTGGTTATTTTACTGCCTAGGTAGCAGAATTCCTTAACTTCATTGACTTCGTGACCCTCAATCCTGATGTTAAGTTTCTCGCTGTTCTCATTTCTACTACTTCTCATACTTCATTATATGAACAACTACAGCCAAACTAACACTAAGCAGACCTTATGCACTGAAGGACACACAGCAGCGTGGGGTAGCCACTTGGTCTAGGGCGCCTTGCGCCTGTTCCCACGGCTCTACCCGTCGGAGGTTCGAGTCCTCCCTCGGGCAGAGGTATGTGTGTTGTCCTTAGTGTAAGTTATTTTAAGTTAAATATAGTAGTGTGTAAGCCTAGGGACCGATGACCTTAGCAAAAGTGCCATAGGAACTTACCACTACCACCAAGGACATGCATCATCTAGTATTGCGGAGAGTAATTGCAAGAATTCTACAGAAGTAATGACTGATAAGCTCCAAAGTGCAGCGACAATCCAGACAGCCCAGTGACTGTGCGTAGGGAGTAACAAAGAATGACTCCTTATGAGTCTCAAATTTCTTCGTTAGTGGTAAGCGGCGCTTGAGGTGGTGTAAAGAGCGACGCAATTGGATGGATAGAAACTTCTTGTTTGGAGTGATGATCACGTTATACCATGTGGCAATCCGACTGCACGGACCGGCTGAAGCAAACCAAGCGCTGTATCACGTGCGAGATACAGAGGCGAGCGAGTGCGCCGGCACTTACCCCAGTTCACTGCTAGTAGCGCCACGTCACCTTAACGCGTCTGCAAGTAGCGCACAAGTATTGTACCACAATTTAGTATGAAATTAAAAATCAAAACTTATGTTTAAAACTTTGTTAAATTATAGTTTAGTGTAATAATGTTCCAAATAACAAGTCTTGATGTTCTAAACTTAATAGTTTACGGAAAAATGCCGTTTAAAGAGAAAAATCAGAGGCGCTAAATAATGACGCTAGGAAGCCAGAATCTGGTCAGAAGGTGCAGCCAGAAGCTATAAATAAGTGATGCTGGTTTCCAAAACCCTAAATCAAAAATAAACGCCAGAATCTACGTTTTTCGAAAAAATCAGAGTCGCTAAATTATGGACTTAGAAACTTGAAAATTTGTTTTACGCTTCAGTAAACCCCAAAAATAATAACAGAGAGTCCAGGTTAAGCTACCTCTTATAGTTTTTGAGAAATTAAATAAAAACTAATTTTGTATCTAAAATGTATCTAAGTGTTCTAGATTAAGTACTTGAAATTTTAATGATAGAGGATTTTGGTTAAACCAGATGATCAAATATATCAAATAATAGAGCAACACCATGTTTAAGACTTCTAACATAAATAGCAACTGACATAAGTCTTAGCAAAGTTATGGTTAAGAGGTAACAATCTACCGTTCCTTACACTAAATAAATTCTAATAAGCAAAGTTTTCATTCTAGCGAGCTGAAATTTTCTACGTGCTTTCAAACTGCTTATCGGCATACCAGCAAAAATTAAAAAGATTCTCAAGTAATTGGTAACTATATTATTAAAGATTATGTGCCCGAGATAGCAGTCGCTTGTAGACTGCCGCCGTATGCAAATAGACAGAGACAACAGATGTTTTCTCGGCAGTCCGAACCGGCACCTTCTAAATACAGCCCCTGAAGCAGTAGGAGGGTTCACTTCGATCTCAGAGACTGTGCGGTCAACGCCATTTAAATGTCTGGTCGCGCTCTGCCTCGGATGACGTCAGAGCCGAGCTGTGACAAGCGTGGTTTGGCAGTGAAAACGGATAGTGAACTCGCGAGGACTGTACACCGTTCTGGATAGTTTAGAATTCGGTAAAGTAACTGTTAGTGTGTCGTCAGTGTGAAATTCAATTTCACGAGGCAAGTTGTCAATTTATTTCCAATTTTATGGCGAGCATTAATTTTTGAACATTTATTGCGAACTTTCAATTGAGTGATGTTAGTCAGGGCGAAAAACAATCTGGTAGGAAGTTACTGTAGAGGTCGCCTCTGAATTACTAAAGATGCTGTTAGATTAGAAAGACTTGTTTTCATTTCAACATAATGCAATTTTAAGTGTTGTTTGTGAGGAACTTTAATTAAATTAAATCTTGATTGGAACTTTAAACTTTTACTGAAGTCATAGTGCTGATCCCGCAAAGAAATGGGAAACAGAGACTTTTCTTTCAGTGGGCTGGACCGGAATGTGGCCGTGCAGACTGGAAACTAAGGTCAGTATGTTTCCCTTCTCTTTCTGGCTGGCCACCAAATTAGTTGCCAAGATCACGTGATTAAAGACGGCATCAAAACTTTAAACCAGTGAAGTAACTTTCTCGCCACCCTACACGGCTTTGGCTAACACCAGAAGAACGTTACCTGTCGTCACGCGTAGTGCCAACAGTGGAGTATGGAGATAGTGTTATGATATTTGTGTGGTGTTCGTGGTTGGCATCTCTTCCCATTGTTGTGTTTAAGACGTGTTACATGCTCAAGGATATGAACAAGTTTTACATCAATGTGCACTATGTATAGTAGAGTTCGGAACGATGATTGTGTCAGCATGACAACGGACTCAGTCATGAAGCAGCGTCTCTGAAGAAATGGCTTGTCGACAGTAACAGTTCTAAAGTGGACTGACCTGCCTGGAGTTCCAAATCGAACCCAGTGGAAGGCATTTTCCATGAATTAGAACATTGACTTCGCTCCAGATAGCAGCGTCCAAACTTACTACCTAGTCTAGCTTCGACTCTCGATAATTAATGGGCTGCTAGTCCTTCACTGAATTTATCCTTCACTGAATTTATCCACAGCAGATTTCTAACCGGTCACCCCCTATTAGCGTCCAGTGACAGGTGTCCGAATACTTTTGATCAGACAGGGTACTTTCGTCTGAGTCATTCACAAATTACACGAATAGCAAACATCCTACTACAATGTCTTGGGGCACGTTAATTACGCCTTAAATGTCTGTAGATGAGGGTCCGTCCAAGATAATTTGCTGCGTCTTCAGTGTTGAAATGTCTGCTGAACCACCTATTGAAAGTGTGAAGAAGGCAGGAATTTATGCATTTCAAGGTTAAGCCTTCATCGTCAGACTTCCTTCATAAGAACCTCTAAAAGCGACAAATAGTAAACATAAACATTGGCAATAGACATAAAATACCATGGCTACATCCATAGAAACCAAGTCTTCTTAAGATGTACCTCCACATCGCCATCATCTGATAAAGTAGTTTAAAATAGGATGGCATATTTTGTCCATGAGTAGCTGGTAGCGTCACAGTAACAGCTATATGCGTGCACACCGCCTGTATCTTCCTGAAAGCATCTCCCCGCATTTAAAATTATGCTTGTCAGATCTTCGTGAATGTAAACATGAACTCAGTGAAACAGAGACGATGTCTATCCTGGCCACGTGGCCCGAAAATTAAAAACAATTTCCTATAAAGGCGCCAAATAATTAATAAGTTGTTCAGTTAATGTATTATGGTTTCCCATGCTATGTACAGTAATTTACAATAGTGCTAATAGATCCAGACTCTTGCCTTTATCTTGTATATGCAAAATTGCGAGTTGTTTAGGTGAGTTATTCTGTCTTTCTCATTCACCAGGACATCAAACGCTGTACCTATTAGACAACGAAAGACAGAAAGGTTTTGACTACTCGTATTACAAGATTTACTGTTGTTGTGTCGTTTCCCTCATACTTTGAATGCGACCCGACCATTTTGCATCATAATATTAAGGTCGATAAACTGGAATTCACAATTTTCCTCATGTTCAGCAATGAAAGTATTGAAAAATATTCGCCACTTCCTGAGAAAGATTACCGAAGTATGGAATTGTGAGTCTCTTAGTATTCCGACTGGCATTCTCCTTCACATTCGTGCACTGTTTCTGGCGTTTTCATTTATTCACACTTTTTTCGTGATAGCCGTTAGCTCTACTACCTGTTTTATGATAGTTTAGGTATTCTATCTTTCTCATTGAAGGTCGGAAAACTGCAGTTCACCATTTTCCTCATGTTCTACATCGAATTATGGCTGGCTCTGAGCACTATGGGACTTAGCAGTTGTGTTCATCGGTCCCCTAGAACTTAGGACTACTTAAACCTAACTAACTTAAGGACGTTCACACACATGCATGCCCAAGGCAGGATTCGAACCTGCGACCATAGCGGTCACTCGGCTCCAGATTGAAGCGTCTAGAACCGCATGGCCACAGCGAATTATATTTAAGTCGTTAAATTCATTAATTATTTCGGTAACTTCTTTTCTCCCTACATCGCTAAGAATCAGCGTATTGCCTACACACCACTTGTAGAATCTGTGTAGGATTAGGTGGATAAAGTGCAGAGATCAGTTTTCGTCCAAAGCCCTGGGCGAGTTCATTCGTTTGTTCGGAAAGGGAGGCCCACAGTCTTTGCCATATTTTGCTCGGTCTGAGATGACAGAATGGAGGCGCAAGTCCTGAGGTCTTTCTCAAACGATTTTACAGAAACTATTCGGCGAAAAATTTCGTATTTGCGTTACTTATAGCTTTATGTGTCGGCTTTATAATGATATGCCCATCATTTCGTTAATAGATAGCTATTGGTATATTTACGTGAAGGTAGCATACTGCGTGAAATTCGAAAAGTTATCAGTGACAAATGGGGGAAGATATATTTTACACTTGGTGCATATTACACAATATATTGTTAATTACGGAAAATACTGTTGCATATGAAATTAATGTAATACGAGCGTCTCTCCAAAAGAAACGCAGATTATTTTTGTGAAAATACAGATTTCATTCTGCATGTGTGAAGTTTTACGGTGTGTAGATACATCCTCCCCGCTTGTTTTCAAACTTGGTTGAACCTGTTCCCGTGAGTGGCGCCGTCACAACATATCTTCAAGATGGCTGCTACACATGACGTTCGTCAGAAGCAATGTGCTGTCATAGAATTCCCGTGCTGTGAAAACGAGACAGTGGGAAACATCAACAAGAGGTTGAAAAATGTGTATGGAGATGCTGCTGTCGATCGCAGTACAGTTAGTTGGTGGGAAAGCAGGTTATGTGATGAAAGCGTGCATGGCAATATTGAGTATTGTCCTCGCAGCGGTAGGCCTCGTACTGTACACACTCCAGACAATGTGCAGAGAGTTAACGAAATGGTGACTGCTGACAGACACATCACAGTGAACGAAATGTCATGCTAAGTTGGGATAGGGGAAGGAAGTGTTTGCAGAATATTGAAAATGTTGGCGTTAAAAATGGTTTGTGCCAGGTGGGTTCCCAGGATGTTGACAGTGGCTCACAAAGAAACAAGAAAAACGCTATGCTGCGAAATTTTAGAACAGTGGGAGTGTGGTGGAGATGAATTTCTTGGAAGAATTGTGACAGGTGATGAAACATTGCTCCATCATATTTCATCAGAGGCGAAGATGCAATCAATGGAGTGGCATCATGCAAATTTACCCAAGAAAAAAAATTCAAAACCACACCTGCTGGAAAAGTTATGGCTATGGTGTTTTTCGATTTCGAAGGACTCTTGCTTGTGGATATCATGCCAAGTGGAACCACCATAAATTCTGATGCATATGTGATGACACTGAAGAAACTTCAAGCTCGACTGAGGCGTGTTCGACCACATCGGCAAAAGCAAGGTGTTTTACTGTTGCGCGACAATGCACTGCGGCATGTCAAGCAATAAACCATGGATGCGATCACAAAACTCTGATGGTCAACACTGAAACACCCGCCTTACACTCCTGACGTGGCTCCATGTGACTATAATCTCTTTTGGAAACTGGAAGACTCTCATCGTGGAACAAGGTTCATAGATGATGACTCCCTTGTGCACGATGCCAAACAGTGGCTCCAACAGGTTGATCCAGAATTTTACCGTGCGGGTATACAGGCGCTGGTTCCAAGATGGCGTAAGGAAGTTGAGAGGGATGGAAATTATGTGGATAAATGAAAATATTGTTCCTAAAGGATGTATCTACACACAGTAAAACTTTCAAACATATAGGATAAAAGATGGATTTTAAAAAAAAGACAGTGTGTAGCCGCGCGGGATTAGCCGAGCGGTCAGGCGCTACAGTCATGGACTGCGTGGCTGATCCCGGCGGAGGTTCGAGTCCTCCATGGGTATGTGTGTTTGTCCTTAGGATAATTTAGGTTAAGTAGTGTGTAACCTTAGGGACAGATGACCTTAGCAATTAAGTCTCATAACATTTCACACACATTTGAACATTTTTTTGACCTCGTATATAGAATTTTTCTGTGGAGGTGTGTGGAGGTCTCTATCTGTCTTCAATCTCAAGAAAATTGATCTGATGTAACACATTCACCTGCGATCCCGCCAAGATTGTGATACAGCCAGAATGAATGTCGACAAGATTCCTTATCTTTCATAAATGGTTTGAGATATCGAAATGAGATTTTGACAAATGAAAGCATGCGAAGGGGAGAGTATTTTCCATATGGTTATTATGCAAAACTTCATTATAGTTTTTGTTATTCCACTAACTACAGATATTTTTCAACTAATCGATATAATTTTTAAGAGCCATCGATAACTGGTGAAGTGAGAAATGCTACTGGTGAAGATTATACACATTTATTTTGTACCTAGGATGGGCTATTTCACAAGCTACTGATCTTACTTTACCTCAGTTCCACACTTAATAAATTTAATAAATCACTCTTTCAGAATTCTCTCGTAATTAGGTCTGTACATCATGTTAGAGAGGTGGCACTTTGACAAAAGAAGCAAATTTTAACAGGGGAACAAGATAAATGTTTAGGTTTTACCCAAAATTAGCCACTCATGACGCTCCTCTGAATGTTACAAATAGTGAAAAGTGTCGGTGTGGAGAGCTCCACCTAATATTTACAAAGAACTTGGGGGTAGGCTTCAGTTTAAAATGGCACTTACCCTCCAGCGCTTGGCATCTCATCTACAGCGTTTGTTCAGGACCCCACCGCTAACGCCCTCCTAGGCGTACCCTGCCGACTTTGCATCTGCCGGCCAAGTTATTCCACACGGACTGTAGCACAAGATTTTGTCGATGCGATGTTGCGGATTTAAGAAGATTCTTTTGCAGGGTGATTAATGGTAATGTCTGCTACGATTCCAGGTATACTGAGGCTCTATCGTTTTTGCAAATAAATCTACTGTTGAAGGAAAATTTCTAACTCCTCATGAATTCCACAATTTCTTACCGACATATTTTATACTTCAGCAGACCTGCTTTGACGATCTCAGTGGCCTTATTAACAGGTATATTTGCATGAAGGTATTTAATGTCTAAATATAGAAGATGGGGGGGGGGGGCTTGGGGGTAAGTGTCGCAATAGGGTTACCCTTGGTTCCACCAATAAGTGCCGGACTGTTAGTGATTGAAAGAATATCCTCGAAGACGTAAAACTCATTTAATATTTTATAAAGGATTTTGGTAATTTTACATAAAGAATTATCATAGGACGACTTACGTTGTCTAGTTTTAATCGAGTCCTAAGCCGAGGAGCTTCCTAATTCATTATAGAACAACACACTTTTACATCTTCTCTCAGTAGTAGAAAAGTCTTTCCTTAATTACTTTTTGAACCCAACTCTTATCTTTTCAGTTGGGTCTCTAGCAATAGCAGTAATTTGCGTTGTTAGGCTTACGGACATTTGTTCATTAACATTGCACTTATCAGCTGTGGTGATGGCCGCTTATCAGTATCAAGCTTTCCTTATACAGAAGTGCCTCGTTCGTAATCTTCACTACTATTGTAGCCTCTAATTGGGAGTCTACGTTTTTCTGCTTTTAATGATCTTAGTCAGATTATATGCTACACGCTGGCTTACATTTGTATTTAATATAGCAACACAAGTTATGATTTTTTTTCCTGCAATAAAATCTTTCGCTGTTTTTTTTTCATTATTTAACTCAACTTCGTTAGGTGTGATTGTGGTTTTTTAATAACCTTCGAATAAAAACTAAAACTACCTCTTGTAGTGTTCCTTCCATTCCATAACTATTGCACTACTGTCACAATCTCTCTAAATATTTTTATCTCGTCGGTTCCTTATTTTCTATCAATCCTTCGTCTCTCAACTTTATGTTTGTCGCACGTAAAGCGTGCATTGCATTCGCAGTTTCAAAATAGACTCTAAGTAAATGTTCGTCAATGGAATCTTTTTCCTCATAATTCCGGCTGCAAGTAAAACTTTCTGCGCCTGCTCGACCACTGTTCTACCTACAGGGGACTTCGTATTACTAACTTAAGCTTGATGTAACTGCTGATAGATTTGTTCTTTATACCTGCTTTATTAAATTTCTTTGTATCACCTGCAAGCTGTTCATTTAATTTATTGAACTACTTTCTGTTCACAACAGGACTTGAATTTCCGGGTTCAGCGCAACAGTTGTACATTACATTTGTTTCTTCGTTATCTCTTTGATTTTATGTTCTCATTCACGAAGAGCTCAGAAGCATTACTTTTGTCTGTGGATGTGGCTTCAGGAATGAACGCGGGCTGTCAACACATACACTGATGGGCCAAAACATTATGACCATTGCCGGCCGGTGTGGCCGAGCGGTTCCAGGCGCTTCAGTCTGGAACCGCGCGACCGCTACGGTCGCAGATTCGAATCCTGCCTCGAGCATGGATGTGTGTGATGTCCTTAGGTTGGTTAGGTTTAAGTAGTTCTAAGTTCTAGGGGACTGATGGCCTCTGAAGTTAAGTCCCATATGCTCAGAGCCAGTTGAACCAATTACTACCATTGACCACCACGAAGCTGGATAGCCCCTGGTGTCGTAAAGCGCACGTGATACTGTAACAAAAGTATGTAAAAGGAGTTTACACGAACTGGGGATCACCCTAGGGAAGATACGCGCTGCAAATGTCGAAATTCATTGAGATAAGCGACTTTGACAAAGGGCGGACTACTATTGCACAGAGTGTGTGAATTTTTATCGCGAAAGTGGCGAAGCTGGTCGACTGTTGACGCACTACTGTCGTGAGCATCTGCGGAAAGGGGTAAAAGGCCCTACAAACCATCACTAGGAGCTAAATGTTTGGGCGTCAACGACTCTTCATAGAGTATGGTGCTTGAAGGACAGTCTATTCTGTAAATCAAGATGGTGATCTGTGACATCTCTGCCGAAAGAGCATTTCAGAACGTACCGTTCGTCGCACATTGTTGAGCGTGGAGCTCCGCAGCATACCACCTCAACGTGTTCTTCACATTCTGACCCAACGACATCGTGATATACGACTGCATTGGGCACGGGACCATCGTGATTCGGCCGTCGATCAATGGAAACCTGACGGTTCTTCGGGCAACCACATTTTTACTACACTGAGTCGATGGTCGTTTCCACAATGCCGCCACATAGGTGAACGGCGGCTCGAAACGCGCAGCGTGCCACGGACGCATGATTGCTGGAGCAGACTATGCTATGTGGGACATACATGGCGCCTGTGGTAATAATCGAAGACAAGCTGACAGCTGCCAAACACCTGCATCCCTACAGGCTTAATATCTTCCCCTATGGTTATGTCATCTTTCAGCAGTATAATTGTCCATTTCGTGGAACCAGAACCGTGCTGCGACTCACGTTGATGTCTCGGCGACCACATTTGTCTGATGTAAATCCTATGGACTGCATATGGGTTGCTATCGGATGCCATCACCGTGGACCTGTTTTTTTTAATCGGGAATTACATAATTCGTGCGTGGATACCTGTTGCCAAATACGTCCACAAACCAACATACAATCTGTCGGATCCCTGACAAGCAGAATGGGTTGTTTATTTCGCTCCAAAGACTGACAAACAAGCTATTAATCAAGTTGTCATCATATCTTCCCTCATCATTGTATTGCTGTTTTGAGGACGCTGCAAGTATTAAAAAAAATGGTTCAAATGCCTCTAAGCACTATGGGATTTAACTTCTGAGGTCATCAGGACCTTGAACTTAGAACTAATTAAACCTAACTAACCTAAGGACAGCACACACATCCATGCCCGAGGCAGGATCGAACCTGCAACCATAGCGGTCGCGCGGCTCCAGACTGTAGCTCCTAGAACCGCTCCGCCACCCAGGCCGGGGCTTCAAGTATCCATGGAAAACGTAAGGCGTTCCATTTTACTTTGTTACAACATCTGACGGTTATGTGCATGTGCATCTTAAGGAAAAACAGTGCAAGGAAAATAGAAACATCATTTTATGTTTACTGCACTTTTATATGCGTTATACCGTCGCTTCTAGAGGTTCTTATACAGTAATTGTGATGATGTAGGCGAAGTGTTCTAAACGGGTGTATTCATGTGTTTTTTTTACTCTGTAAGTCGGTTAATTAGCAACGTTTTTAATTGACTTGTACATCAGGTCGTTGTACCCATTATGGATAGAATCAAATTGCTGTGTCCCGCCTGAAAAGAAACTTACATATCCCATAGAAACGTATGCATTTTCTGTTTTTGTTTTTTTTGTTTCTCTCAGCAGAAATTTTTTTCGAAAATCTGCAAAATCCAAACTGCTATGAGGATATTCCGTGCCAAGAGCTCGAGTCGCATATCACATATCTGATACCTTCGGCCCCGGTACTAATTCCCATTAGATTGTTACTTTATTCCTAATAAGTCATTATCTTAGAACCCTGGACATATTACAGTATTTTGTCACAATACAGGAGATATGATAGAGGGCATAGTTCTGTGGATCGGCTCTACTTCTTCTTTGTAGGTTGTCTTTGCTCTTTCGCAGTCATGGTGCAGGTATCTCTGCTGAACGTATCTGTGATAAACTGTGGTTCGCGAGATCAAATTTAATTCATCCCAAAATTGTGTATAGCGCATCAGAGGGGTTTCTCCAGACTCTAATACATTATTGACTTTGTCCTATCCACAGCAGTTATTAGGAAAGTAGTGATGAGCTACTGCGAATAGGTCTGTTGAGGTAGCTGATTCTCTACAACTCCAAAAGAGTCTCTAGAGACGTTACGTCTTGAGTTAATTACAGCTGTAAAGAACTGGAAAGAGATACTAGGAGGTATTTCATAGATTACAAATTACCAGACCGATCTGGGACATATAACCCTTTTATATTACCCTGTCTTTATTGTGTATCGCTAAAGTGAGTAGATTAATTAAGTTAATTAAGTTACACACATTTATTATTTAAGTTAATTAAGTTAATTAAGCTACAAACACTTATTGATTTCAGTGTCAGGGTGTTCTGCATTTAGTTCCCAATTATATTATTTTAATAGAAATATCACTCCGCCAAATTCAGTTCATATCAGTGAACTCAAGCGAACAAGTGACGTAGAACGACGATTTATATATAGTTCGTAATACAGAGCAGCCATTATTGACAGATGCCTAATTCTACAGCCCAAGGGCTGTGTTGATCCATGTAATTCAACTTAGATATCCTGACACCTGTACGGCAAACAGTGTAGAGCTGAGTAGGCTTGGCTATCCAATCTGTCATCAATGTGTATGTGCACTGTAAACATAATGCCAGAACGATCCAAGAATCTAAATTTTTCTGCTTTCGTTTAAAAATAATTTTACTTTAATAGTTGGTTATCTTGGAACGTGTAGAGCTGCTACAAAAAATTTGTTTTCCTAAATCAGATCCAATTTTTGATGTTTTATGTTGGCATTTCTCAATTACTCGTTTCACAGTATGAAATTCCATATGAAAGCTCGTTTAATACGTTACGTTCATGGCAAAGTGAAGGCGATTGAACAAGACCCTATCTTTCAGTTCCAAAACGAAAGGGTAAGGATTATTTATCATTGTGTTTCTTGCGCATTTCACACAAAGTCTTCGCAGTCTATGTAGCGTAAGTGGATGTAACGAATGAGAAATGTGTTGCAGCAGGACTTGTTGTTAAATATCTGTCTATCAAGGAACAAAGGTTATCAACGTAACGATAAGTAAGCACGTGTGATGTCCCACAATTTTCCATATTGCAGCCTCTATATTTTCCTTCGCATTTTAATGACATTCAGATACTAAGAAACAAATCAGAAGTTCTTTCCATTTAGAGATGATACAGACACTATGTTAAATAGCATATCAAATGTATATTTCCAAAGAGGTAAAAATGAAATTTCCGTGTGCGTTAATGAATGGCTTGTAGTAAGGTCGCTGATATTGAACTTAAAATGGCTACTACATGCTGTTCAGAACCTCCAAACCATACCTCATACCCAAGACATCACAAAAACTATTATTCTGTACCAGTTTCAGTCCGTATACTATACCCCACATATTGAACCTATGAAAGTTTTTCAAATTTGAGATTCGAAACACCAAACAATCTTTGTCTGCAGCGTACATCAGTTGTTAATTATCACCTTTGGGTGACTTATGACGAAGTATGGCATCGGCTACTGGATACTGCTATGAATTTCTCATCTTCATCTAATCTACAACGAGAAAGGAACGAAATCAGGTAAGACAATCGTAGATGCAATTAAAATTCAGTTACAATACGTCTACCAACTACTTAACTACAAGCACCATTTGGTTGCGGATGATACTTCGTTATTAACATCCTACACTACCGTACACCTTCGCTTGCATTGTGCTACATCATCTTCATAATTTGGTTAAAGACAAGAGAAAAACCAAAGATCGCCAACCAAGAGATAGCACTCTCGTGCGTAATAAGGAAAGCTGTGTTAGTACAACATAAATGAATTATGTGGTCAAAAAAAATCGAAGATACTGACATTCGTAATAACCGCATCTCTTGTATTAAAGAAAGTCGTAACAGTAGATAACTGTAGTGAAATGTCGGTTCCAGCTGGGGATAGACAGCTGGAGTAGATTGATGCTGATCCCCCCCCCCCCCCCCCCTCACCATTTCTACAGGTCGTTCTTAATGGCCAGTACCTCAGGGAGCTCAGACGTGACTGGCTGGGTAAGGGTTTGGCTAATCTGCGTTTGCTGAGCTCGGACTGATGAGCATCGTCAGTTCTCTGTAACCGTAGTCTCTGGGCATGCTTGGTTGACCACGAGCGCCGGATTGTTGTGTGTTACAGGGAGAGAAGCTACTGGCCTAACAGCCTGGAACGCGAGGACGATAGAAACTTCAAAAAAAATCTAAGTTTGCTGTCGACTGATGAGAAGCATGGCTGTTGGGGTGGAAGAACTGATAGTGGGTCACATATGGGGAGCCTACTGCCACCCATTAGCGTAAGGTTTATGCAGGCAGGTTGGGCTCTGAGTGGTCTCTTACTTCCATAGCTTCTCATTAAGTCTCCTTCAAATTCACTCTCAATTATTCTGGTGATCAGTTGGGCTGTAATGACACCCAAATCCCAAAGAGACCTCTCCTGGTTAGTCCACTTGCTTACCAGCACAAGTAACGAACTAAGGAGCGTGGTGTACAATGCTTCAATCGAATATTCCTAGCATATTAGAACTGTGTACCCGACCGAAAGCTGAATCCAGAACATTAGCCATTCGCGGTCAACTGCTCTACCAGTTGAGCTATCCAAACATAGCTCTCGATTCGGTCTCACAGCTTTACTTCCACCAGTAACACTCCTCTTGTGTTTTAAACTTCACACGAGTTCTCTCAGGTCCTGGGGGGCAAGCAGCGCCGTCCAAGCATTTGGCCGGGTTCGAGAGAGGCGCAGTCGTCCGTAGTCAGGCGAGTGGCGCGTCCAGTGCTACCACCCGTACTCCCAACTGAGCTTGCCGCTGCCGACGGAGGACCAGGAGTATGCTGTCGTGACAACGCCGGCGAAGATCAGATACCGAAACCAGTCGTCGCTGGACTCTTTATTAGCTGGGATAGTTTTAAGTTACTCAAAAAGATTCAAGAAGAGTTTCAATAAGTTACCTTGAGAACGTCACAGAGATACCCAAACGACAGTGGCAGTAGTTAGGTAGAGATGTTCTGGAGCTTGTACCAGGTCAGGGCTGTAACACAAAGCGGATATGGACCATATGACTGTTCTCAGCGGTCCCTATTTTGTGGTTGACGTCGTAACCTAAACTCAGCACTGAATTCAGAATCACAAGCCATCGCTTTGGTATACTGGAGTGTTCTGTAGATCTGAAACACACATCCCTTTTGAAACGTCATGACTGTGCTTAAACTGACACACAATATTTTTAGCGCAACGCAATCTGACTTTCCAAAATCCCTACAAAAGAATGGCCCTGACTAACATTAACCTATACATTTCACAAATCACTTACCTCACAAAAATCTTCGTTACTCAAGCTACTGCAATACAGCGAGCGCCACTACTGCCAGCTAAATAAAGGTTCAAACTACTGAAGGCACTAACTACTGATAGACATAGTTAGCAAATGAAAGTTTTTAATAGAGAACAAACAATGTATTAACCTTAATAGCAGTTCATGACATCCAGTCTTACAAATTTCAAAACTCCGCCATCTCTCCCCCCACGTCCACCACTGCTGGCGGCTCACCTCCAACTGCGCAACGCTACGCGCTGTAACATCCAGCTGCCCAACACTACAATGGCGAGTATTACAACAATGCCAACCAGCCACTGACTGCAGACAGCACAGCCAGTGATTTTTCATACAGAACGCTATGTGGCGTTACCAATAAGAAAACCTAAACAGCCTACTTACACTTTAAGCCTAACGCCTTCGCATCTCCTGCAGTAGCTCTTCCAATGCACACGTTTTCTGTACATAGCTAACATATATACAACTTAAGAAAAGAAATGATGCAAGAAATATTTGTGATTAGCTTAATACAAGACCAGAACAGCATCTGACAGCATAAATACAGGTTTGAATTGTTTCTGTGTCTGGCACCATTGAACAAACAACCATTACGATAGAACATAATGTCAGAAATATCTAATGGAAGTATTCTAAATGGTCTTTTAGGACACTTGGAAAATCAAGTGGTATTTCACTTAGGAGGCAAACACCCTCTTCGGCGTCAGGTAGGAACTAACATCCTCACAGGCAAGCTCCAATCACCATGTGACAGTCCGGGCCATTACTCAGACGTAGTCAGGTGATATATCGGTTGACGGCGTAACTTGTGCTTCATTTATAGTGTGATCGAGTATATGTGATCTCATTTGTCTTTCGTTATTATGCAACATTTTCGTTCACTGCACTATACTCAAGAAATCAACGAATGTCTCCTCTAGTGAACTCTGCAAAAACAGATCTTAATCAAATAGTATCTTGTCATCACACAAAAATTTTCCAGTGTTCACATGCCCAATGGTACAACGATGCATACACTGACAATCCAAAACGTCAAGATCGCCAGCTTAACAGCGTGTTGCACTGCGCCTCGAACTTAACATATCGGAGATTCTGCGTGGAGCAGTAGGAGTTCACTATCACAGACATCCTGCATTTGCCAAGACATCAAGGATGAAGGGGCGCAAGCAGTCCACAATGTCCACAATAACGTTCACGCTCACTTTAAGAAAGAAAATGTGGTCCAAACAGGCTTTAATATACACTCCCAGACAGAAAACACGAAGGACCTATGTAATATGGTCACAAAATGAAATCACACTGGTATCGATGGACAATGCGCTGTTTTAGACATTGGCAGGCTGTGGACGAACGTGTGATGCTGTAGCGCATTTCCACGGAGCAGCTGACCAGGAGAATAAGCAGGGAACATTCGATAAATCGTCAGATAGGAAATCAGAGGCCCGCGTTCAACATTATCATAGATCCGACGGACAGCTGGTGCTTCAGTGACTCACAGAAAGGGAGTTGAGTTCATTGTCACTTACGCCTTGACGTCTGTACAGCAACAAATCCGTTTAATTGGTCTTAGATCCATTGTAGAGAGACCTGTCCTGTGCACCCGGCTAGTCACTTTTCATGCGACGGCCCCTTGTTTACGAGAAAATTTTCCGCGAAAATCGTTGTTGAAGTTTATATGCGTACGTTCCCTATCTGTCTCGTTAATGATGTTCCGAGAGAGCGAGTGTAGCAGAGCTGTACGTCTAACATGCAGGTGGTACGGGTTCAATTTCCCCAACCCGTCTTTCTTCCCACCTCCGAACTCCTTTTTTCCGATTTCATCGTGTGAAATATCATAAATTTATTGAAAAACAGGACTTTCATTAATAAGACAATCATTGCAGCAAACTTTCTCCAAATGAATATTCCGTTTGTTACCTAATACATTACAGAATCATCTTACTCGCTCTAGCTTGCATCACTCACTGTGCTGCAATAGAACACCGGATAGTATTTGTAGTAGAAGCAACCGAAACACAAATTCGTAGATCACCGCGCACCTTTTAACGAAAGCTGCTGCATTTCAAACAACACTGTTCGTTTAAATTAGAAAAAGTTCTTCTTTCTTCGATTAACGTCGACGCGAACCACTCCTACTTGATTATTCCAGTGAAAGGAGATGTACTGAATTGATGCAGAATTAACTTATGTGTTTTTATAGACTCTTCCCTCAAGCGATTTCTCTAGCAGTCTTTAGCAAGTCTAGAGGATTTTGAAATTTTTTGCGAAAATTTTAAACTGTCTGGAAAATAAACGTCAGAGGTTTGGCAACGGGCACTACATTTGGATGGGATAAGTTTTATTGTACAGGTGCACTCTTGTATTTCATCTGGAAACTTTTATTGTAAAATGTCTGAACAGACTGCTCTCCAGAAGAGTGAATATAAAGTGTGTGTGTAAATCTTATGGGGCTCAACTGCTAAGGTCATCAGCCCCTAAGCTTACAATCTACTTAACTTGATTATCCTAAGGACAAACTCACACACCCATCCCCGATGGAGGATTCGAACCTTCGCCAGAACCAGCCACACAATCCGTGACTGCAGCGCCTTCAGACCGGTCGGCTAATCCCGCGCGGCTAAATACACTCCTGGAAATGGAAAAAAGAACACATTGACACCGGTGTGTCAGACCCACCATACTTGCTCCGGACACTGCGAGAGGGCTGCACAAGCAATGATCACACGCACGGCACAGCGGACACACCAGGAACCGCGGTGTTGGCCGTCGAATGGCGCTAGCTGCGCAGCATTTGTGCACCGCCGCCGTCAGTGTCAGCCAGTTTGCCGTCGCATACGGAGCTCCATCGCAGTCTTTAACACTGGTAGCATGCCGCGACAGCGTGGACGTGAACCGTATGTGCAGCTGACGGACTTTGAGCGAGGGCGTATAGTGGGCATGCGGGAGGCCAGGTGGACGTACCGCCGAATTGCTCAACACGTGGGGCGTGAGGTCTCCACAGTACATCGATGTTGTCGCCAGTGGTCGGCGGAAGGTGCACGTGCCCGTCGACCTGGGACCGGACCGCAAGGACGCACGGATGCACGCCAAGACCGTAGAATCCTACGCAGTGCCGTAGGGGACCGCACCTCCACTTCCCAGCAAATTAGGGACACTGTTGCTCCTGGGGTATCGGCGAGGTCCATTCGCAACCGTCTCCATGAAGCTGGGCTACGGTCCCGCACACCGTTAGGCCGTCTTCCGCTCACGCCCCAACATCGTGCAGCCTGCCTCCAGTGGTGTCGCGACAGGCGTGAATGGAGGGACGAATGGAGATGTGTCGTCTTCAGCGATGAGATTCCCTTCTGCCTTGGTGCCAATGATGGTCGTATGCGTGTTTGGCGCCGTGCAGGTGAGCGCCACAATCAGGACTGCATACGACCGAGGCACACAGGGCCAACACCCGGCATCATGGTGTGGGGAGCGATCTCCTACACTGTCCGTACACCTCTGGTGATCGTCGAGGGGACACTGAATAGTGCACGGTACATCCAAACCGTCATCGAACCCATCGTTCTACCATTCCTAGACCGGCAAGGGAACTTGCAGTTCCAACAGGACAATGCACGTCCGCATGTATCCCGTGCCACCCAACGTGCTCTAGAAGGTGTAAGTCAACTACCCTGGCCAGCAAGATCTCCGGATCTGTCCCCCATTGAGCATGTTTGGGACTGGATGAAGCGTCGTCTCACGCGGTCTGCACGTCCAGCACGAACGCTGGTCCAACTGAGGCGCCAGGTGGAAATGGCATGGCAAGCCGTTCCACAGGACTACATCCAGCATCTCTACGATCGTCTCCATGGGAGAATAGCAGCCTGCATTGCTGCGAAAGGTGTATATACACTGTACTAGTGCCGACATTGTGCATGCTCTGTTGCCTGTATCTATGTGCCTGTGGTTCTGTCAGTGTGATCATGTGATGTATCTGACCCCAGGAATGTGTCAATAAAGTTTTCCCTTCCTGGGACAATGAATTCACGGTGTTCTTATTTCAATTTCCAGGAGTGTATGAAGAATTTTTTTTCCACATAGGGAAAACGACAAATTTCAAAAAATCCTTCCTACAGCACTTTCGTTAACTTACCTGATTTCATACAGGTAACAATTACATCGTGAATTCATTGTTGAAGAAAGAACCAAATTTCGCGAATGTTTCTTGCACACATAACAGAACCCAGGGGAATACCTTTTCTGACGCATCTTGTTACTCAGAGGATCCATTTTTCGTCAATTGGTGCTGGAAACCGGTTTCAAAGGTATGAGTAATCGAGTTAGAATGAGTACTTTCGTCTGTGTCTGGAATCATTCCACAGCTGCTAACACTTCGTCCATAATTGTAAAGTCTTTGGAACTGGAATTTTAAGTACGACCTTAAGCACAATATGCGTTTAAAGTTTGCAGTCTTTCTCGGTGTATTCCACTGATGAATTCTTTTCGGGTTATCCGCCGAGTGGTGGCTTCGTTTTGTCGCAACGTTTCAATGAGTTCCGTATCCATCATCTTCGGGTGAAGTGTCGGGCTGCTGTGTTCTGCATATCTATATAGCTGCTTGGCCGTCTTCCGCTACTGTAGGCCAACCAAATACGTTCCTCCGGAAGGGGGTACCGCCTCGGCTGTGGTGGTGGTGGTGGGTGGGGGAGGGGGGCGATTCGGACCGGCGTCGAGACCTGGTGGTTATCTAGTCTGTCTGCGGACGCTGCTGCCTTCAGATCGGAGCCTTCCTTGCGCATGTTTTTCAATTATGGTATTCCACGCTGCACTGAGCTGAAAACCGCTAACCGCTATCCCTGTTTACAAAATTGTTGTGCACATGTATCTCCATTGCCTCTTTGAAGATAGAGTCCCAGAAAACGTTTGCGCTTCACAGCTTCTTCGTTTTTTCGAATTCGAAGGTGTGTCCCTCGATAATGCTATGTTCTGCTACCGCGGACTTGTTTGTGTGTCCTAGTCGTACGTTCCTGATGTGTTCAGTACAGCGTTGGGAGATACAACGTTGCGTGTGCCCGATGTATTCCATCCCACATTCGCACATAATACTGCAAATTCCCGGCGTCTGATACCCCAGCTGGTCTTTGGTTGAACTAAGTATATCTTTCACTTTTTTCGCTGGGCGAAAGATGGTCGTTATTTCGTGCTTCTTTAATATTCTTGCGATCTTGGCTGTTGGCGGTCTAGTAAACGGCAGAAACGCCACACGTTTTGCTTCGTCTTCTTATGGTTTCTCCTCCTGCCTCTTGTCTGCATGCAAGGCGTGTCATATTTGTGACTCGGTGTAGCCGTTCTTTCGGAAGGTTTCCTGCAGATGTGCTAACTCATGCGGCCAACTCTTGCTCTTACACATCGACCTGGCTCTTAGTACCAAGGTACTTAGAGCTGAGTTACGTTGTGCTGGTGGTCATATTCTGATATTTCTTTCTCACATCAGTTCAGATACTAATTCTTATACGTTATTCATAATTTAATTCTTCAGGAAGATTTGGTTAATTTCCTTGGCTAGTACGATCGTAGAAGCATACGAAACACAGATATTCCGAACACTACAAGCGTTGCACGGAGGCAGGTTTACCACTGTGACATTTCTTCATATGGGTCTCAATCGGCGAAGATAAGTCGTTAACATTGGTGAAGATATTCGAGCGTTGGCATTAATTTCCCGCAGATCGTGGGTGACACATCATTTATCCGAAGAGTTGTGCTTGCAATTGATTACGAATCTAGATACCTTACACTACATCAGTTTCACAGAAAACAGTTTCAAATAAGTTTCTCATTCTTTACTTTTGTTGTAATTCTTTCATATGACATAGAATTTGTGGACGATTAAGTGCAACGTTATATCAATATACACTCGAAAACATTCGTATATTAATCTTCTACAGATGTGGATACATAAACGAAAAACAAAAATAAAAAAAAAACGGTTTCTAAACACGGGGCGCAAAACTGATGAAGCGTGGCGCTAACCACTGTGCCACCATTTCGTCTGATGACATCAAGCAATAAAACGCACAGACATTACCTGGAAAATGCCTCGACTTTGACTGTTGTTTCTTAAGAAACAGTCGAATATCTACGTATCATCTGAGACACGTCATAGTTTTCCGTTGAGCGATGTTTCTGGGGAGTCGGTGTATGAAACTTGCCGTTTTCTCCTCGTAAGAAATATGCATTAGCTGACATATCGTTTTTTTCATAGAGGAGATCACCTGGTTTCGTGACACAAATCTCCTGTTCTTCTAAAATGCCCAACCCTTTACTTTTTTTATCATAATCAGAAATTTTTAGTTGTTTGTCAGTACTACCAGTATTGCATCACTCATTTTACGTATTTAAGCCTAATTCAAATTTATTGGTGGTATAGGTGTGTTCTTTAGAGCCCAAGTCTATGGATGAAGCTTTTGTCGCAGCCACGGCGTGGTATTTTTTGCCTATACTTCAGGCAACCCCAAAGCCAATAATTGCACTGACTGAAGTCTGGGGACCTGGTAGGCCAAGCATGACGAAAGTGGCAGCTGAGTACACGATCATCACCAAACGACGATCGCAAGAGATCTTTCTCTCGTCTAGCAATAAGGTGTGGAAAGCGATCCTGCATAATCATCGTACGATCCAGCAGGTGTTTGGCAGCCAGGCTGGGGATGATGCCATGCTGTAACATATCGGCGTACCTCTCACCCGTCACGGTAGCAGTTACAAAACTAGAATCACGCATGTCCTCGAAGAAGAAAGGCCATATAATGGCAGATGTGGTAAATCCAACCCATACGGTGACTTTTCCGTCGTGCAATGGACTTCCCACGACAGTTCTAGGATATTGGGTAGCCCAAATTCTGCAGTTGTGGGCGTTGACAGACCTTCGGAGCGTGAAATGAGCTTCGTCGGTCCACAACACGTTACTCAACCAATCGTCATCTTCCGCCATCTTTTGAAACGCCCACACCGCAAATGCCTTCCGCTTCACTAAATCGCCAGGTAACAGTTCGTGATGCCGATGGATTTTGTACGGATAGCATCGGAGGGTACGTCTCAGTGCCAACCCAACAGTAGTGTATGATATGCCGGTGGGACGTGCGACTGCACGAGCACTGACTTCCCCGTGCATAGAAGAATACGCTGTAGTCTCGATTTCTTCCTGAACTGTCTCAGCAGCATTACGCCTTGTGCTCGGTCGGTCACTACGGGGTCTATCGTCTAAACAACTCGTGGCTTCGAACTTCGAAATCATTCTCGCCACAGCTGCATTTGTCAACGGACCTTTACCCGTTCTAATCCCCTTCCTATGGCGATAGGATCGTAACGCTGAACTAGCGAATTCTCCATTCTGATAGTACAGATTCACTAAAAACGCCTTTTCAGGTAACGTCAACGTGCTGCGACTGATGGCGCATCTGATTCTCCCTCTTTTTTTCCCTTTATTGCTATTTCTATACCTGTACAATCAGGTAGGCTGGCAGCGGCCGCTCTTCAGCCTTTGAGTTGACAATGATGTAACACAGAAAGAAGATCCAGAATGGAAATAGTGACAGGCAAAAACAGTGGACACAGAAATACAAAAAACACGGAGCCGTTCACACTCGACGATAACGATACTGAAAACATGTTGACTCGGCGCACATAACACTGATGAATTCGACGGCATGGGTGAACGTATGAGCGTGACAGCGGAGACTAAAAATAACACAACACGACGGCACACACACGCGAAACTGATGGCGATGACCTCCAGCGCGCGAATGTCCACATAGCGTGTACGAGCCCGGTGGCCTGCCAAGAGGGGACGAAGGGGGAGTGGGAGGGAGAGGGGTGAGCAAGGATGCCAATGGCGTAGGAGACCCACTAGTAGGAACGGAGGAAGGGCTGGAGGGGAAGCCCGGTGCAGTAGTGGTGAGAAAAGGAGGAGGGAGGGAAGGGGAGGGAAGGGAAAGAGGGTGCCCAAAGGAAACAACCACAAGAAAAGGGAGGGAGGATCAAAGGTGGTAGGAGGGGTAGATGGAGGGCTGGCTCTGAGCACTATGCGACTTAACCTCTGAGGTCATCAGTCGCCTAGAGCTTAGAACTAATTAAACCTAACTAACCTAAGGATATCACACACATCCATGCCCGAGGCAGGATTCGAACGTGCGACCGTAGCGGCTGCTCGTTTCCAGACTGCAGCGCCTAGAACCGCACGGCCACTCCGGCCGGCGTAGATGGAGGGGAGGAGGGCATCGTCAGGGAGGGGGAGCTGGCGGAAGCCACCTTGGGAGAGGGTGTGGAGAGTGGAGAGATGAGAGCAGGTGGGACATGGAAGTCCAGGTGCGGCAGCAGATGGGGGCGGGAGATGATGGGGGAGACCAGTGGGTGAGGAGGATCGAGTTTGCAGGAGGTGTAGAGGATCCGTAAGCGTTTGAGAAAAAGGAGGAGTTGAGGGAAGGGAATAAGATCGTACAGGATCCGCGTGGGCGAGGGGAGACGGATGCGATAGGCGAGGCAAAGAGCATGGCGTTCCAGGTAAGGGGGATCGGAGATCCAGGCAGTGTGGGCGTAACAAAGGATAGGGCGAATGAGAGATTTATAGTTATGGAGGATGGTAGAGTGGTCCAGACCCCAAGTTCGGCGGGAGAGGAGTATGAGGAGACAGAGGTGGGAGTGTGCCTTGGCTTGGATCGTCCAGAGGTGGGGGGGGGGGGGGGGGGGGGTCCAGAAGAGGCGATAGTCAAGGGCGACACCAAGGTACGTAATGGTGGGGGTGAGGGTGATAGGACGGCCATAGATGAGTGGTTTTGCCTACTATGATCGCCTGGGATTTGACAGGATTGACCTTAAGCAACCACTGGTTGCACCAAGCGGTGAACCGGTCAAGATGGGATTGGAGAAGGTGTTGGGAGCGCTGCAGGGTGGGGGCAAGGGCAAGGAAGGCACTGTCATCTGATTCTCTATCTCATTATAGCTCCTTTTATACACGATTGTCATGCGCATACTTTGACGATTTGCTGTCCAGCGCCACCTGTCGGACATTTTGTGAACTTTGTTTTTTTGTTGGTTCTAATAAAACCCCATGTCATTCCAAGCATGTGTGTCAGTTTTTACCTATGTATCTTCTTTATTCCGTGGTTTATTATGTTTTCAAATTTATACTGACTTTTTGATCACCCGGTAGAATCAGGCCTCGCATCAGAGCAGCGTGCCCTGAGACACGAGACACAGAGCTGGCGCTGCCGCGGGGCACGACGAGTCCTGGGACATAGCGCACCGGCCGCAGCGCTCCCACAGTGGGTCATGGCCGACGCAGCCCTGGAGACACATCGGCCGTGCCTCAACCGCTGCTACTTTAGCTACTCTGCCCGGAGGATGTCGCTGACGGAAGCAGTGATGTTACGCCAACGCTCGGCTACACCACGCTCTGTCGGCTTCACACACACACACACACACACACACACACACACACACACACACACATACACATACACTCGTGGAAGGCAACTGGATGGCACAGCCGCACTGCCGCTGTTTTAATTATATCCGCCGAAAGCAGAAAGACAGAAATTTCACAGCACAAACGAAATCTATTGACTCCATTTTCAATTCTATTCCTTAAAGGATTTTTTTTTCCACTCCATTCATTACTGCAAAGCAGCATATACTTTCGAAAGAGCAATAGCTTTCCTTCTCACAAGGGAAACTTCCCATCGAAAACCCCCTCCCCCCTCAGATTTAGTTATAAGTTGGCCTTGTAAATTGAACACAGATCAATCGAGAAAACAGGAAGAAGTTGTGTCGAACTATGAAAAAATAAGCAAAATATACAAACTGAGTAGTCCATGTGCAAGACAGGCAACATCAAGCAAAGTGTGAGCTGCGGAGAGCCGTGGTCCCTTGGTTAGCGTCAGCAGCTGCGATACGAGAAGTCCTTGGTTCATGTCTTCATCGAGTGGAAAGCTCAATTTTTTTTCAGACAATTATCAAAATTCAGGCACTCACATGTAATCAACTACGCTCTCCAGAATTTCAGGACATGTTCTGATTTGCTTGGAGGTATGCAGAATTTGACGGTCTACACACGGAAAAAGTTGAAAACGTTAAAAACAGATGTTTTGACAGAGGACATGGAAAACTGTGCTACTGTGAAACTGTTGCATTCATTTGTGGCAGTTTATGTGACAAACTCTTATGTTTTCATCACTTTTTTGGGAGTGATTATCACAACCACAAGAAAACCTAAATCGAGAACTGTAGAATAATTTTTTTACCCATTCTCCAAGGGTGGGTCGACAACATATTCCTGTCATGTGACGCCTATGCCGTCACCAGTGTCGTATAGAATATATCAAACGTGTTTTTCTGTGGAGAAATCGGTTGATCTATGACCTCGCGATCAAATATTTTCAGTTCCCATTGGAGAGGCACGTCCTTTCGTCTGCTAATCGCACGGTTTTGCGGTGCGGTCGCAAAACACAGACACTAAACTTATTACAGTGAACAGAGGCATCAATGAACGAACGGACAGATAATAACTATGCGAAAATAAACTTCTCATTCGAGGGAAGGCTTGAACTAAGGACCTGTCGCTCCGCAGCTGCTCACGCTAACCACAAGACCACGGCGCCCCTCAGGTCAAACTATATATGATGTCGCATATCTTGCATATGGACAACTCAGTTGGTATATTTTGCTTATTTTTTTCATAGTTCCACACAACGTCTTCCTGTTTTCTCGATTGATCTGTGTTCAGTTTACAAGGCCTGTCCACTGTGCCAACTTACAACTAAATCTGAGGGGGATGCGATTGGGAGGTTCCCTTGTCAGTGATCACCAAATAGCCGCGCATAAGTCAGCTCTCAAAAGTCACGCCACTGCCCAAGACTCAGGCATGCAGAACATTCTTTAACTTTGTCTACTTCGTGATCCCCAATCCCGATGTTAAGTTTGTCGCTGTTATTACTTCTGCTACTTGTCACTGCTTTCATCCTTCTTCGGTATACTCTCAGTCCACATTCTATACTCACTAGACTGTTCATTCCATTCAGCAGATCCTGTAATTCTTCTTCACTTTCAGCGATAATAGTAATGTCATCAGCCAAAATTATCACATATTTTTTCACCTCGAATCTTAAGCCCTCTCTAGAACCTTTACTTATTTCCGATATGGCTTCTTAGGTGAACAGAGTGAACGGCGGGAACGAAATCTCTAACCCTGTTTTACATCCTTTTTAAACCGAGCGCTTGGTCTCCCAGTCTTACTGCTCCCTTTGTTTCTTGTACAGATCGTGTACTACCTGTCTCCCTCTACAGCTGACCCCTGTCTTTCTCAGAATTTCGGACATCTAGCTTCTACATTGTCGAACACTTTTTCCTGCTCTACAAATTCTATTAACGTGTCTTCATTTTTCTTCAGCCTTTCTTCCGTTGTTCCATTATCAACCGCTACATCAGTACTGCCTCTCTGGTACCTTTAGCTTTCCTAAAGGAAAACTAATCGTTACCTAAAAGACCTTCAGTTATCTTCTCCATTCTTCTATACATTACTATTGTCAGGAATTTGGATGCCTGAGTTGTCAACCTGATCGCGTGATAACTCTAGCGCTTTGAGGCTGTTGCTGTCTTGGGAATTGTGTGGATGATGTTTTTCCGATAGATGGCTTATCGCCAGTCTCTGAAATTCTACACACCAACGTGAATAGTCGCTTTGTTGGCACATCCCGCAATAATTTTTGGAACGTTTCTTTACTTTATCTTAAGACGTCAAAAACTCTTTTAAACTTTGATTCTGACACGGGATCCTTTATCTCTTCCCTGTCGACTCCTATTTCTTCTTCCATCACGTCGTCAGACGAGCTGTCTCCCTCAGAGGCATTCAGTGTACTCATTCCACCATCGGTACGTAACAGTGGAATTCCCATTACACTCTTACCTCCCTTGCTTCTAACTTCACAAAAAGGAACTGCAGGGCTTTATGGCGGCCATTGTTCAGGTTCTTCGAGATGCGGCAGCAATTAGAGGGGCGCTGATAGCGCTGCTACAGTTCTGGGTGCGGGTTTGGTACCTCGACGTCAATTCAGTGGAGTCCCGATCCTGCGAACGTATGCTGAGTGGAGTGTCCGAAGAGGAAGAAGTTCACACGAGTCCATTCGTCGTCACCTTATGGCCTTAGCATCTGGTTTGACGGTATTTTTCCGAATTGAGTAAGCAACACTATCACATCTGGTTGATATTTGAACGACAGTCGCTACATTCCTCAAGTGATAAACCTAGTTGCTATATTCTGTCTTCGAGCAGTGGAAAGGTGGATGGTCTCGAGCAGGCATATGTATCGGACGAGAGTTTTTCTAGTGCGCCTGCGGGTACCTAAAGCACTAATGCAGCGTGATCTGTGGAGAAACAAGAATCCTCAAATAATTGTAAATCGAAACAGCTGTGCATTTCGCATTGACAATAACTACCTGTTTCTATGGAGTTTTCCATGGATCAACTTAACTTTGGAGCATTGTGAATTGGCTCTGAGCACTATGGAACTTAACACCTATGGTCATCAGTCCCCTAGAACTTAGAACTACTTAAACCTAACTAACCTAAGGACAGCACACAACACCCAGTCATCGTGAGGCAGAGAAAATCCCTGACCCCGCCGGGAATCGAACGCGGGAACCCGGGTGCGGGAAGCGAGAACGCTACCGTACGACCACGAGCTGCGGACCATTTTGAATTGTTCGCACGTAATTAATATGCCGTAGTATTCTTATTTTAGAATATCTTAGGACCCGCTGATTCGGTTCAATAGACTGCTTTTTTTTTAAAATCTAATTTTTATGTTGTTCACAAATTGCAGCACGTTCTAAGCGTTTTTAGGGCCACAGAAGCATAGTCTATTCCGAATGTACTTCTGACCAAAAAGCTATTCTGGTAGTTGGAATCGAGGTTGTGGATAATCATGCCTTTTGCTTTCTAGTGGAGATTTTGCGGTAGTAACTTCCATTCCGTAACACACATTTCTCAATACATAACCGAGCACTTAAATACTAGTTTCTATACATGTAGCTTTAAAATTTTTTGCAGCGAACACGTAGTGAGAAGTGTGGCGATCACTCTGTTGTAAAAATAATTCAAAAGACAAGATGGCTTAAATACTGTTTACTGGATAACCGGTTTCAACACACTAAAGATCGCATCATGGGATCTGAATCTAGCTTACCATTAACAAATCGTTATATCAAGTTGGTTTATAAATGTTAAGCTACATTCAGATCCGATGATGGCACCTTTAGTGTATTGAAACCGGTTATCCAGTAAACAGTATTTAAGCGACCTTGGCTTTTGAATTATTTCTCTTAAAACTTTTTAGTGTAACGAAATTTTCACCACCTATTTCACTTCCTTAGTGGTTGACTTTCCAGAAAAAATGAAACACGTTTTTTTTTCTTTTCTTTTTAACTTCTAACCGAGAAGTCAAACAACAACTTTCATAGATGTAACTACAAAAATGCTTTACCATACCTTTAATAATGATTTATTATCAAAAATCCTTTAATCCACTATTTTACCCCCTTGCCGGATAAATTTTCAAAAACGCTTAGACACATATTTCTTTATTTCTGACCGAGATATCAAATAACAATTTTCGTATATCTAGTCTTAAAAGTGTCTAAATAGCAATATATTTTTGTTAAAAAGACGTCCATTTCTTGATAGAATACCGAAAAATCCGTTCTTAAGTAACGCCTGTAGTATAAGACTAACACCCTCTGCGAATTTCAAGTTTCCATCCTTAGTGGTTTGGGCTGGGCAATTATGAATTGTTGAGTGGGTACTCAGTCAGTCGGTACATTGCCTTTTATATATAGAGATGCAACTGATATTACTCTGTATATTGAATGTTGTGACAATGTCTACCACAAGGAAAGACAATGGGAATGTTAAGCTACCACAGCGTTATGTTCGTGCTTCATCGGACAAAGCTATATCGGGATGTACTGGAGGAAACACATAACACGAAACAATTTTACGTTTTCTATTTAACGGGCGAGTATGGCGAAGTGCATCTTGAATTAGATAAAAATAACGTGAAAGAAGCAGTAGAATAAGTCAGACTTCTTGAACTTACAGTCAGAGGATGTAGTGAGAAATATTCAGTTCCAAAAAGTATATTAGATGATTGAAGTAAAGATTTGTGGGAAACCGAAGAGGTGGCACTGAAACCTGCTTTAGGAAACAACGAGAGTTTTAAGAGAACATTCCGCGATGAACAGGAAACAGTTTTGTACCATCTACGAAACCTTTAGAGAAAACGGGATTCAATGTCACGTTTGTGTGCGTTGGGCCGATCAGAGTCTTGCCTTATAGAAATAAATTGTCTTAGCGTAAGTGTGGTAAATCTTTAAGTAAAAGTTTAGCAAAATCCTTTGAATTAGCGCATTTTGCTCAACATTGTAACTTATTCTCTCGTATTGAAATCTTAGTTCTAAGATTATAACTGTACCTTTTTGGTTTAATATTTATAACCGTTTTTTGGTCCTATTAAGGTATTTTTGTAACAACAATGACACATACGTGTCAATTTCACACGAAAAAATTTACGTGTCCTTTACTGATCGACCTCTTCTGAGCCATGGCGTATCATTTCAGGAGAGCTTGGCACTCTGCCGCTCAGAAGCCACTACGACTGATGGTCTCTGGCATGGAGCGATCATCCCGAATCTGTTAATCAGGCTGCGTTCGATTCAACGCCTTGTGGGATTAGAGGCATGTACCGAATTCCTCGCTCTGTAGCTCCAAATTACCGACAAATTTAATTACTTATTCTTCTTACTCTAGAATCTACACTTAATAAGTATAGTTTTGTTATTAACTGTCCTTCCTGGAGTTGCCGTTCTAGAGACCAGTAGTATAATTTGGCATGCAAACATCAATGACCTTTTCAGCAAAAAAAATTTTTCAAGTTACAACGGGAAATTAATCTTGTATGTGTCTCAAATAAAACACTTTTGTTTTCTTTCTAGGCACATACGTCCGTGTAAATGTAAACATGTGTTTACTTGTGCCCATAAGCGTATAGTTTGAAAGTATGATACATAGTACCAACTAGTAATTTCAGCTACAATTCCTTCTCCACCATTATTATCATCGCATTCAAAATCTTAATGTAACTTACATGTGGCAGAGTGGCTCTGAAGATAGAACACTTATAATATCTGAGATTTCAGTTTACTTATATTGTTCCTGATAGGTTTCTGTATTTAACGTTGTGTCTACAGGAAAACTTTCAGAAAAATTATTCCATTTCCCCCAAATCTGTCTGGAAATGATGTACCGGAGACCTCTTAGTCACGCTTCTCTTACGTCAAAAATTGTAGAGGTTTTATGAGTCACATAGAAATGGCTAAACACTTCTCGGGATAAACGTACTCCTTAAATTTTTTAAGGAATCTAGAAGTATTATTCTTCACAGTTGATTGTATCTTGAAGAGGAATTTGAAACCGACAAGCTTCTCCACCATCCACGATGTAATTTAGTCTTCCTTCCTTATGTGGTTTGTGTCTATTAAAGGTCTGATAAAGATGCAAATGATTGTATAATAAACTAGATAGATTATTTACAGTGAAGCGAAATATGAAACTCACAATTTACTTCGTCATCCATGGTGAACATTGGCCTTCTCTCCTTAAATGGTTTCATTTATTACACGTATGAAAATATGATTGTATAACAAAAATAACTTTTTAATTTTCTCCCTTAACGATGTCTAATGTAATTGAATCAATAATACCATGTGCTACATGGTAAACTTTATCATAACACGATCAAGCACAAATATTCAAATGATTCATATTAAAGTAAAACAAATATCCATGCCGCACAATTCAAACTGTCATTAGTTTTTCCGCGTTAGGAGCACCAAGAAATAAAAATTTCTCGCGCACCCCCTCTGTACATAATCAAAACGAGTAACAAGAGTGAGAGATATATAAAAGTAGTTAAATTACTTGTTGGCACGATGTTTTGAACAGCTCACGTCTTTGTAGATGTCACAGTTTATTTGTGCTCCTTCTGAAAATTAAAAGTACTTGTTCTGTGTGTATGTAATCATTCCAGAAACCTGAATTAAACTGTTATTCTCTTATGGCACGCAATCTACTCGCGGGAATCTTAACGTTAACACTTTAATTACATTAATGAATGCTCCATAATGATGGCAGGAAACGAGGTATTTCTGAGGCCTCAGAAAAGCAGGGGAAGATTTTTAACGGGTAGCTTAATGGCGCGAAAGTAATCAGGTAATGCCGCACGCTTGAAGGATGGTGACGCAAAGAACGGCGGCGAGATGATGGTGAATCTAATTTCTCGTGGGAAAGCGAAAACAAATTTTCTGTGCGTCTTCGCTCGTTAACAGTAGACGCATCTCAATAAGTATCAAGAATTTTGTCCAGCGTACGTAAAGAGACTGCGCCCTCATTCAGTGAGAGTGATTTATGACAGTGTTGTTCACCAGTCTTCGACGCTATTACCAAATGATATTGTCGTTGGATTTCTATTGCTTTTTGGTGCCTCAACATGTAACTTCACGTTTTATAGTAAACCACACAGCAAGTAATTGGCACGTAAAGAATTGCACACCGCGCGGTGTGGCCGCGCGGTTAGAGGCGCCAGATCACATATCGTGCCACCACAACCGCCGGAGGTTCGAATCCTCCCTCGGGAATGGGTGTGTGTGTTGATTTTAGCGTAAGTTACCTTCAGTTAGTTTAAGTAGTGTGTAAGTCTGGTGACCAATGACCTCAGCAGTTTGGTCCCTTAGGAATTCACTCACATTTGAACATTTGCACAAAGATCTACACAAAGAGGAAAATAATCAAACGACACAGGACAAAAAATTATAGTACTGGATTATATTAGCTTTCGTTCAAACAGTATCAGAAGCAATAGTGCGACGGCAGTTCATAGACAAACAACTCTAAAGTAGGCTTAAGGAAGATGTTTTATTAGGATATCATAGGGTGTACTAGTAGTGAGTGAATTCTAGGGAAGCGGAAAGGTAAACATTACAAGCCAAAATTATGTGAATAGGTAGAAAAGTCACGAAAAAGTCTTCGTGTGAGAGAAAACTTACTGCCATTCTCCAAATGCGTTAAAAACGTCGAGAAAAGGACGATCAATAATGGCGTACAGAAACGAATTGATAAACAGATCTAAATTAATATAACAATTACATTACGAATATTTCCAGAATAAAATCAAGAGTAATTTTTACCATATACGTACTGCAAAGATTAAACATTGGAACAAACTGCTACTGTTAGATCAGAATAGTACTACTTCACCGATCAAGGGTATGTTGCATTATGAATGACGGCTTTACTGTAGCTGACGAGCAGTAGTTAGATAGGGGATGAAATAAACAGCAGCACAGAACCTGGATTACTTAAGGTAAGAAAATATGGGTTTCAATTCAAAGCTTCCAATGTATCGCAAACGAAATGTTGGCAATCGTTGCATATTACCAGTTTAAACTTACACGAGAACTATTCAGAAAAAAAATGGTTCAAATGGCTCTGAGCACTATGGGACTTAACTTCTGAGCTCATCAGTCCCCTAGAACTTAGACACATCCATGCCTGAGGCAGGTTCGAACCTGCGACCGTAGCTGTCACGCGGGTCCAGACTGTAGTGCCTAGAACTGCTCGGTCACTCCGGCCGGCCGTAACTATTCTAACTTGTGCAATACCCAGCAAGCAATGGAGAAGCGAGGAACTAAAACCAATGTACTACAGACGTAATGGTAAGGAAAATTAAGAACTGATGACCTAAACGTCATTCATAATGCATCAAATCTTTTACCGGTCTTTCGTAATGGTAGATGGGCCAAGAAAATTTGCTGAACTACAGACATAAGAAACATCTGAGCCGACGTTCTTATGGAAGCTGGGTGGGTGACAACAGAAAACACGCAGATGCAGCATGGCTGCGTATAATAGAAGATGGTAATTCGTGGAAATGTCTAGAGAATACTACCACCAATTAATAATGGAGGTGATAACAATGATGATTCCGCACTTACTGGGTATATACATATACCACACTCTCTGTCACACACACTCCGTCCGAACAGGCTTTCGGAAGGTCCAGCTGGAACCTATCGACCGACCTACATGTTATCCTCAGCCGATAGGCGTCACTGAACGCTGATGGGAGGGGCATATGGCCAACATACCGCTCTCTAGGGTGGTTCCACTTTACGAGACCGAAGCCGCTTCTTTTCAGACAAATAGCTCCTCAATTGGCATCTCGCTTGCCAACACCGCTTGATGGAGCCGGACGGTCACTCATCGAAGTGTTAGCCAAGTCCGAAAGCGCTTAACTTAGGTATTCCGGCGGAAACCGGTGCTACTACTGTTGGCGTAGTACCGTAACATACTTAGAATTACTACCGTACCCGTGACATCACACATACGCGTTGCGTACTTCCAGGGGCACAAGAGGCAGGATGACATCATGGAGCACATAGCCTCCCCTAAGACAACCCCCTTTCTTGGAAACAGGTCAGGGTGAAAGCTTCCGACACGTGGTGTATTAATATGTTCGTATGGCACCCAAAACCCAGTATTCTAGCTTTGGATCATGCTGCCTAACTTCTTAAGCAAGGACTCGTTCTTCTACCGGTGATTACGACGAAACAGCTAACGAGTCTGTGGTCTAAGAGCCACAATCTCAGCCATGTTCGGAAACAAATGAATGATCCGAATTGCGTAAAATGACTTCATGTTCAAAAGTGTCAATATGGCTTATATTATTTATCGAAAGTACATGAAAATGAAACTTTTCCGCGGAAGGCATAGATCTTGGGTTTGAGTCCTGGTACGTCACACAGTTTTAATCAGCCAGAAAGTTTCATATCAGTGTACACTCCGCTACAGTCTGAAGCATTTATTCTAAATACGAGGGTTGTCCAGAAAGTAATGCACCGGATTTTTTACTCAGCCGAAAACAATGCTACGAATGAGAAACGTTACGTATGTATGTATGTATTATTGTAAGTCTCCTGGGTGAGCGCAACAAGTTTCAATCATTGTAGAATGAAGGCTTTCATGACCGGCTGACATGGCTGTTGATATACTTTCCGGGATGTGAGGTCGTGGTTCAAGAACTTTTCTGCTCCTTACGTTTCGTCCAGGACTGCGCTGGACTTTCTCAGAGGAAAAACCAGAGGGACTAACTCTGGCCCCTAAAGATATTCTTGTAACTTTTGACATTGTATCCTTATTCACAATGATCCCTGTTAACGAAGTTATGATTTTCACAGCGGATATTTTTCCACAAGATTTGACTGTTCCTTTCAGGCATTGTCTTCCATCAAGTCAGTTCCAGTGGAATAATGAATTTTATGAACAACTTGATGGAGTAGCAATGGGTAATCCATTAGGCCCTGCGATTGCCAATCTTTACATGGAGAAATTTGAACAATCAGCCCTAGACAAAGCAAATAACATACCATTTCGTTGGTATCGATATGTAGATGACACATTTGTGGTTTGGTCCCATGGCAGAAAGACCTTGGACGATTTCTTTGATTATCTAAATAAAATTCACCCAAAAATACAGTTTACCATGGAAATACACTCTTGGAAATGGAAAAAAGAACACATTGACACGGGTGTGTCAGACCCACTGGGCTGTACAAGCAATGATCACACGCAAGGCACAGCGGACACACCAGGCACCGCGGTGTTGGCCGTCGAATGGCGCTATCTGCGCAGCATTTGTGCACCGCCGCCGTCAGTGTCAGCCAGTTTGCCGTGGCATACGGAGCTCCATCGCAGTCTTTAACACTGGTAGCATGCCGCGACAGCTTGGACGTGAACCGTATGTGCAGTTGACGGACTTTGAGCGAGGGCGTATAGTGGGCATGCGGGAGGCCGGGTGGACGTACCACCGAATTGCTCAACACGTGGGGCGTGAGGTCTCCACAGTACATCGATGTTGTCGCCAGTGGTCGGCGGAAGGTGCACGTGCCCGTCGACCCGGGACCGGATCGCAGCGACGCACAGAGCACGCCAAGACCGTAGGATCCTACGCAGTGCCGTAGGGGACCGCACCGCCACTTCCCAGCAAATTAGGGACACTGTTGATCCTGGGGTATCGGCGAGGACCATTCGCAACCTTCTCCGTGAAGCTGGGCTACGGTCCCACACACCGTTAGGCCGTCTTCCGCTCACGCCCCAACATCGTGCAGCCCGCCTCCAGTGGTGGCGCGACAGGCGTGAATGGAGGGACGAATGGAGACGTGTCGTCTTCAGCGATGAGAGTCGCTTCTGCCTTGGTGCCAATTATGGTCGTATGCGTGTTTGGCGCCGTGCAGGTGAGCGCCACAATCAGGACTGCATACGACCGAGGCACACAGGGCCAACACCCGGCA
Source organism: Schistocerca gregaria (assembly GCF_023897955.1). Classification (NCBI taxonomy): domain Eukaryota; kingdom Metazoa; phylum Arthropoda; class Insecta; order Orthoptera; family Acrididae; genus Schistocerca; species Schistocerca gregaria. The sequence continues at coordinate 799,776,247 of NC_064922.1, read as the reverse complement.
TCATGGTGTGGGGAGCGATCTCCTACACTGGCCGTACACCTCTGGTGATCGTCGAGGGGACACTGAATAGTGCACGGTACATCCAAACCGTCATCGAACCCATCGTTCTACCATTCCTAGACCGGCAAGGGAACTTGCTGTTCCAACAGGACAATGCACGTCCGCATGTATCCCGTGCCACCCAACGTGCTCTAGAAGGTGTAAGTCAACTACCCTGGCCAGCAAGATCTCCGGATCTGTCCCCCATTGAGCATGTCTGGGACTGGATGAAGCGTCGTCTCACGCGGTCTGCACGTCCAGCACGAACGTTGGTCCCACTGAGGTGCCAGGTGGAAATGGCATCGCAAGCCGTTCCACAGGACTACATCCAGCATTTGTACGATCGTCTCCATGGGAGAATAGCAGCCTGCATTGCTGCGAAAGGTGGATATACACTGTACTAGTGCCGACATTGTGCATGCTCTGTTGCCTGTGTCTATGTGCCTGTGGTTCTGTCAGTGTGATCATGTGATCTATCTGACCCCAGGAATGTGTCAATAAAGTTTCCCCTTCCTGGGACAATGAATTCACGTTGTTCTTATTTAAATTTCCAGGATGTCTTAGTTATGAGACGGTCCGATAGACGCTTCGAATATAAAGTTTTTTGGAAGTCAACACATACGGACAGATATTTACATAAAAATTCTAATCATCAACCACAACAAAAAAGGGGTGTCATAAAAAGTCTTGTCGATCGAGCGGAACGGATATGTACACCTGAACATTTGGGTGCTGAAGTTAAACATCTGAAGCAGGCTTTTGAGAAAAACAGCTACTCAAGAAAAGAGATAAATAGAATTTTGCATCCAAGGGACAGAAGACCAAAAGATAAGTATAAACCACAACGACAGAAAAATACAGTAGTTCTCCCTTTTATTAAAAAAAGTAACAGATCGGATCGGTAAGATTTTACGAAAACATAACATACACTCCTGGAAATTGAAATAAGAACACCGTGAATTCATTGTCCCAGGAAGGGGAAACTTTATTGACACATTCCTGGGGTCAGATACATCACATGATCACACTGACAGAACCACAGGCACATAGACACAGGCAACAGAGCATGCACAATGTCGGCACTAGTACAGTGTATATCCACCTTTCGCAGCAATGCAGGCTGCTATTCTCCCATGGAGACGATCGTAGAGATGCTGGATGTAGTCCTGCGGAACGGCTTGCCATGCCATTTCCACCTGGCGCCTTAGTTGGACCAGCGTTCGTGCTGGACGTGCAGACCGCGTGAGACGACGCTTCATCCAGTCCCAAACATGCTCAATGGGGGACAGATCCGGAGATCTTGCTGGCCAGGGTAGTTGACTTACACCTTCTAGAGCACGTTGGGTGGCACGGGATACATGCGGACGTGCATTGTCCTGTTGGTACAGCAAGTTCCCTTGCCGGTCTAGGAATGGTAGAACGATGGGTTCGATGACGGTTTGGATGTACCGTGCACTATTCAGTGTCCCCTCGACGATCACCAGAGGTGTACGGCCAGTGTAGGAGATCGCTCCCCACACCATGATGCCGGGTGTTGGCCCTGTGTGCCTCGGTCGTATGCAGTCCTGATTGTGGCGCTCACCTGCACGGCGCCAAACACGCATACGACCATCATTGGCACCTAGGCAGAAGCGACTGTCATCTCTGAAGACGACACGTCTCCATACGTCCCTCCATTCACGCCTGTCGCGACACCACTGGAGGCGGGCTGCACGATGTTGGGGCGTGAGCGGAAGACGGCCTAACGTTGTGAGGGACCGTAGCCCAGCTTCATGGAGACGGTTGCGAATGGTCCTCGCCGATACCCCAGGAGCAACAGTGTCCCTAATTTGCTGGGAAGTGGCGGTGCGGTCCCCTACGGCACTGCGTAGGATCCTACGGTCTTGGCGTGCATCCGTGCGTCGCTGCGGTCCGGTCCCAGGTCCCAGCCGACTACTGGCGACAACGTCGATGTATTGTGGAGACCTCACGCCCCACGTGTTGAGCAATTCGGCGGTACGTCCACCCGGCCTCTCGCTTGCCCACTATACGCGCTCGCTCGAAGTCCGTCAACTGCACATACGGTTCACGTCCACACTGTCGCGGCATGCTACCAGTGTTAAAGACTGCGATGGAGCTCCGTATGCCACGGCAAACTGGCTGACACCGACGGCGGCGGTACACAAATGCTGCGCAGCTAGCGCCATTCGACGGCCAACACCGCGGTTCCTGGTGTGTCCGCTGTGCCGTGCGTGTGATCATTGCTTGTAGAGCCCTCTCGCAGTGTCCGGAGCAAGTATGGTGGGTCTGACACACCGGTGTCAATGTGTTCTTTTTTCCATTTCCAGGAGTGTAAAACCGGTCTCTAAACCAACAAAGAAAATAAGTCAAGTACTACGATCTGTGAAGGATAAACGCCCTCCCCTGTCGACTTGTGGTGTGTATAGAATTCCATGTACCTGTATTAAAGTTTATATTGGTACTACCAAACGAAGCGTAAATACGCGACTGAAAGAGCATAAAATTCTTTGTCGACTTGGAAAAATAGAAAAATCTGCTGTAGCGGAACGTGCTCTTCAACCAGGCAACCACCAAGTGAAGTTTCCGGAAACCGAAGTTTTATCTACAACGTTAAATTACTATCCACGGCTATATAGAGAAGCTATTGAAATTTATAAACATCACGATAATTTTAATAGGAAAGCGAAGGCTATGAAACTTAGCGATATATCGACAGTGGCTCTACAAAATTGACAAGGTGGTAATCGATAGTTAACCTTATCTTTGCTATGGATTATCACTGCTCATCACGTGTCTCACTATATATAAGTCGCTCTCAGACACCCGACCAGTCAGTCGGCAAGACTCAGCGGAGCAGCGCCTCTGAGGAAGTCCAGCGCAGTCGTAGACGAAACGTAAGGAGCAGAAAAGTTCTTGGACCATGACCTCATATCCCGGAAAGTATATCAACAGCCAAGTTTCCATCACTTCCGACAGACATCATAGCTACAGAACAGTTTAAAAATGGCGTTTGTGAGTAACGTACGTTAGTAGCAACAGGCAGTCATTGAATTTCTCTGTGCAGAGAAAGAAACTATGTAGAGTATTCACAAACGCTTGTGCAAAATATATGGAACATCTGCTGTGGACAGAAGAACAGTTAGTCGCTGGGCACAGAGGGTGGGGTCATCAGAACGCGGTTCGGCGGATCTCCACGATTTACAGCGGTCGTGGACACAATCCACGGCCGTCACACCTGACACACCTGAGCTTGCCCCAACGGACTTCCACCTGTCTGGGCCATTAAAGGATGCCATTCGAGGAAGATATTTTGAGGACGATGAGGAGGTGAAGCACCCGCTCCGCCACCAGGACAAGCAGTGGTACTGACAGGGCATACACGCCCTTGTTTCGCACTGGAGGAAGGCCATAGAAAGGGATTGAGATTACATGAAAAAAAACAGGATGTGTGGATAAAACACCATTATTTCATGTGTGTGATTCTTATTATGTTCAATAAAGGATTGTTGAAGCAAAAAAATACAGTGCATTACTCTCTGGGTGAACCTCGCACAGATGACAAGACTGACACCAGTCCTCCCTCTTCTAAACTTGTATTATTTATCAAAATTATGTAAGCTTTTGTGGGAATATACACATTATGTCTATGTCAAATCTCAGAATGTTATTTCTAAATACGAAATCTCTGTCAAAGAAGGCTGAAGATAGTGATACTACTTAATTGTTTCCACATATAAAATGACTGCATTATCAAAATATACGTGACACTACTGCCCTAACTAAGAAACTAAGCTGCCCTGGACAACTAACAAAATCCTTACGAATGACACACTGCACAGATACATCTCGTCGCAGCAGCCGACTGCCACATGTACGGTGATGTTGACTCACTCGGGCTCAGATTTCTATGTGGAGCAAGGCAGGGCATGTAGAGTTCTATCAGCTACCAGCCAGGCATCACTCATGGGATGAACACAAGCTACTTGAACGTTTGGCAGCTGATGCAGCCTTACAGCATCGGGTACCCGACTTCTAAACAAAATGCACCTCTATGCATGATCAGAAATACAGCCATCTGCATTACTGAGCATTGATGTACTACATTCTCAGGGAATTCTGTATTGCAGGGGAATATTATCGAAAAGTGCAAGACACTAATCATACGAAAACAAATGTTCAAATGTGTGTGAAATCTTATAGGACTTAACTGCTAAGGTCATCAGTCCCTAAGCCTTCACACTACTTAATCTAAATTATCCTTTGTAGAAACACACACACCCATGACCGAGGGAGGATTCGAACCTCCGCCGGAACTAGCCGCACTGTCTATGACTGCAGCGCCTTAGACCGCTCGGCCATCAAACGAAAACTTTTGGCAACTTGCTGCATTTCATGATCAAGGAATAACCATAGCGTTCTCCATTACCCCTGTAACTATTTGGTCGACACAGTATGAAGTCGAAAACCTTAGAAGATCCTCTTAAATTGCTATAGCTCTCTCATGTATGTGATAAAGTTGTGTGTTAATAAATAGAAGAAAATATGAGTCAAATGAAAGAACCAGCTCTCCATTCGCGAAATTCCTTGTCCTGGTGCTGCTGTGATCTGGTGTTCTAAAATAAAGTTGTGTGTATATGCGCTTTAAGTGTTTCTTGTAGAAAGTCGATGGATCTTTGTAACACGTTCCATGGACTAACAGAACGAATTGTTTACTAAGAAAAACTTGCGACGCAAATTTAAATATTTCCACATCCAACAGTTTGTGTTACTGTTTTATAATTGTAAAAAATGTTTCGAGTAACGTAATGTAACAGCTACTGAAAACTGCAATTATTGTGTAATTTATAGCTTTAGACACATTTGTACCTAAAACTTGGCTTTGGACTATCAAAATAAAAGCCAAATGTTGTTTCCGCGCCTTCTCTCAGGCCTACTTCAGGCTGTATTAATGGTGGTATACAAATGAACATTCATTCCCCTCAGAGAGCACCATTTTATGAGAAAGAAGCAATGCTGAACATGTTCGACACAAGAAAAATATAATTTAGAATACTGGCTGGCTACGTCAGGTTTTTTTTTTAAATTACTTCTCATCTTGGTCCTACCTGTGGCGCCAAAGTTTTCAAAAGAGACTGGATCACCATTATCAACCATTAAATAATAACAATTCTGTAGCATGCTTACCCACTGTTGTCACGTTTTCCGACTCTTTACCGCACTATAAGATGCTACAGACTGTAAGACGCACTTTCATTTTTAAGCAACTTGTTGAAAAACTATGTGCTTATCTTTTTATTCTTAGCTTCCCAATTAGGACCAAAAATTCTTAGTTTATAAAATCGTACTCACCTTAAAAATCCCTGATAATCGCAATCCGAAATTTCTTCTTCTTACTCTTCTTCCTCTTACTCGTCATCGTTGTCCTCTTCACGGTCTTCACTGCCGTCTTCCATTAAGAAACTAGGTGCTAAGAAAAGTATTGCACTGTCACCGTAAACCAAATCACTTTCTGTTTAAGTTCACCGGCACAGTGCACTGCAATGACCCTTCTATAGCTAAACTTTATTCTGGGTTTGTGATGGCGGGGCGGGAAGGAGACAGTGTTAGCAAGCATGTGACTCACCACAACTCATGTGCCATGGTGCCGTCAGTTGAATCCAAGGTTGACAAATAGAGATAAGTTTCCGCAGTATTGAATAGTGGCCATCTTTAACATTAGCTGGAATTTTAAATCAAATACTGGGAATTTTTATATTAATCTCGAGTATAAACCGCACCTCCATTTTGGAGGCAATTTTTCGAACAAAAAAGTGTCTCTTATAGTCTGTAAAATACTAAAATTGGTGCTGTGTAATGAAATCTTTAGTGCATTGTATCACTTAAACTGCGTCGTTTCGTAACACACCTACTGTACTGGCCATTAAAACTGCTGCACCAAAAAGAAATGCTGATGATAAGCGGGTATTCATTGGACAAATATATTACACTAGAACTGCCATGTGATTATATTTTCACGCAATTTGGGCGCAAAGATCCTAAGAAATCAGTACCCAGAATAAACACCTCTGGCCGTAATAACGGCCTTGATACGTCTGGGCATTGAGTCAAACAGAGCTTGGATGGCGTGTACAGGTGCAGCTGATCATGCAGCTTCAGCACGATACCACAGTTCATCAAGAGCATTGACTGGCGTATTGTGACAAGCCAGTTGCTCAGCCACCATTGACCATACGTTTTCAATTGGTGAGAGATCTGGATAATGAGCTGGCCAGGGCAGCATTTTCTGTATCCAGAAAGGCCCGTAAAGGACCTGTAACAAGCGTACGTGCATTATCCTGCTGAAATGTAGGGTTTCGCAGGGATCAAATGAAGGGAAGAGCCCCGGGTCGTAACACATTTGAAATATAACGTCCACGGTTCAAAGTGTCGTCAGTGCGAACAAGAGGTGACCGAGACGTGTAACCAATGGCATCTCATACCATCATGCCGGGTCATACGGCAGTATGGCGATTACGAATACACACTTCCAACGTGCGTTCATCTCTATGTCGCCAAACACGGATTCAACCGTAATGATGCTGTAAACAGAACCTGGATTCATCCGAAAAAATGACGTTATGCCATTCGTGCACCCAGGTTCGTCGTTGAGTACACCATCGCAGGCGCCCCTGTCTGTGATGCAGCCTAAAGGGTAACCGCAGCCATGGTCTCCGAGCTGATATTCCATGCTGCTGCAAACGTCGTCGAACTGTTCGCGCAGATGGTTGTTGTCTTGCAAACGCCCCCATCTGCTGACTCAGGGATCGAGACGTGGCTGCACGATCTGTTACAGCCATGCGGATAAGATGCCACTCATCTCGACTGTTAGTGATACGGGGATCCAGCATGGCGTTCTGTATTACCCTCCTGCACCCACCGATTCCATATTATGCTAACAGTCATTGGATCTCGACCAACGCGAGCAGCAATGTCGCGATACGATAAACCGCAATCGCGATAGCCTACAATCCGACCTTTATCAAAGTCGGAAACGTGATGGTACACATTTCTCCTCCTTACACGAGGCATCACAACAACGTTTCACCAGGCAACGCCGGTCAAGTGCTGTTTGTGTATGAGAAATCGGTTGGGAACTTTCATATCAGCACGATGTAGGTGTCGCCACGGCGCCAACCTTATGTAAATGTTCTGAAAAGCTATTCATTTGCATATGGCAGCATCTTCTTCCTGTCGGTTAAATTTCACGTCTGTAACACGTCATCTTCTTGGTGTAGCAATTTTAATGGCCAGTAGTGGACATCCACACACCGCAATTTACCGTGCTGTTCGTGGAAGAGGGTACTCCATAGTCTTCCCACTAACAGTCTTGTCCTTTCCTGCTCAACTCTCAAACAGAGCGAGGGAAAAACGACTAGCTATATGCCGCCGTACGAGTTTTTATTTCTGATATCTTATCTTCGTGGTCCTAGCGCGCTATACATATTGAAGGCAGCAGAATAGTTCTGTAGCCAGCTTAAAAAACCAGTACTATAAGTTTTCTCAGTAGTGTCCCACGAATAGAATGTCGCCTTCCTCCAGGGATTCCAATTTGAGTTCCAGAAACACCTCCATAACACTTGCATGTTGTTCTAACCTACCACTAACAAATCTAGCCCCACCCCCTCTCATTTTTTTCGAAGTCTCCCTTTGATCCGACCAGGTACGAGTGACAAACACTGGAGAGCAGTATTTCTTTGCTGGTGAACGACACTTTCCTACAACTCCACTTTCCTACCACATCCTCGCATGCTCGCTCCATTTCTAATCGGTTTGCAAAATTACGAACAGATGTTTAAACGACGTGAATATGTCAAGCAGGACAATACTAATGCTGTATTCGAATATTACGGGACTGTTTTTCTTACTCATCCGCATTAATTTACATTTTTATACCTTTTGTCGAAATCATCTGTTATCCTCCTGTAGTCACACAGCTTCGACACCTTACTACACACCACTGCATCATCAGCAAACAACCGCAGATTGCTGCCCACCCTTTCCACCAAATTATTTACGTAGTTAGAGAACAATAGCGGTCCTATCACACTTCCCTGGGCACTCCTGACGATTTCCTTGTCTGTGATGAACACTCGCCGGCGAGGATAAAACACATAAGGCTTAACAAGGCTTCGAGCCACTCACACATCTGTGAACCAACTCCTTATGGTCGTACCTCCTTTAACAGCCCGGGTAACGTGGTGAAAACTTTCTGCGAATCTAGAAATATGGAATCCACCTGTTACCCTTAATCCACAGTTCGCACCATATCATACGAGAAAGGGCAATCTTTGTTTCGCCCAAGTGATGCTTTCTAGAACCATGCTGATTCGAAGCACATAAGCTTCTCCGTCTCAAGAAAGTTTATTATGTTCGAACGGAGATTATGTTCAAGGATTATCCAGAAAACAGATACTGGGCTGTAATTCTGCAGGTCCATCCTCTTGCCCTTCGTATACATAGGAGTTACCTGCGCTTTATCCATTCGCTTGGGACTTCGCTCTGGTGGAGAGACTTGTGATAAATGCAAGCTAGGCGAGAGGACAATGCCGTAGAGTACTCTTTGAAAAACCGAAGTGGGATTCCTTCCGGCGGATCTGATGATTTATTTGTTTTGAACTCCTCCAGTCGTTTCGCTACGTCTGGGATGCCCATTACTGACGTCCATACGGGAGTCTGCTCGATGGGTCAAACGACGGCATGTCTGTACGATTCTCCTGCATGAAAGATTACTTGAACGTGAAACTTAAACCATCGGCTTTCGTTTTGCTATCTTCAACTGTGATACCAGACTAGTCAACAGGTGGCTGGAGTGAAGCCTTAGACCCACTTAGCAATTTTACATACGACCATAATTTTCTCCGGTTCTGTGCCAGATTCTTTTGCTGAGGTATGACGATGGTAGTAGTTGTATGCTTCGCTCCTAGATTTTTTCACAGACTCACGAATCTCTACTAACCAATGCCTGTGATCACGTATAACAGCAAAATGCACCAAATACGACGGGCATGGATGTCTTTGATGTCCTTAGGTTAGTTAGGTATAAGTAGTTTTAAGTTCTAGGGACTGATGACTTCAGATGCTAAGTCTCATAGTGCTTTGAACCAGTTGAACCAAATACGATGTGTTAGCTTCGTAAACACTGCTCGCTTCCTTACATAAAAGGAATGATGGATGAGATTCGACACAGATGTCTCATCTTGGACGAAATAAAATGTCTCTTACAATTTTGAGTTTTATTTATCAAAATACCTATAGATTTCTTCCATGGGAATAGAAAACACGTGGAGCACTATTTTTGTAGCCTATATGTTCTGTAACAATAAAAATACACATGGATTACACACTGGCAGTATTGACCTAACTGTCACATTGGGTTACACTCCACAATGGGTTACGTTCGGTCGTTCTATCATATCTTAAAGAGACTGAAAATTGTATTATTTATCAAAAATATTTGTTCTGTATTTTTATGATAGACACATGGCGCTACTGATCTGGTGGTGTCGGACGAAACAATGGAAACAATGTGAGAAGTGCATACTTGAACATAAACTTAAATGCTAGCCAAGCCTTTAGGCTGCACTGTTGTATTTGACCACAGACGGCCCCTGTGCAATGTTCTCAACTCGTTCCACGTGTCAGTCATGGTCAGGACTGTTTTCTGTGTGGTTATGAGTGGGAGCTAAGTGATTTAGAACGTAAACAAATGGCTTGATTTCGTATGGTGAATTCTTCCATAACTATAGAAACTGGCGTGTTGCCTGTTTCAAGAGGCACCATTATGGAAGCCTATATCACATACAAGGAACAGTGAAAAACGTCATTTGCTATGTCAGTACCTGGATTAAATTGTTGAGTGTTTGTGATGGGTGGCCCTCGAAGAGAAATGCGGTGAAAATAAGATAACGAAACCTTCCGAACCACTGCAAAAATGAATGTCTCTCTTGTATAACTGGCAGCATATAAACAACACGAAGGGAGCTCTGTAAGCTGGGAATCGCAGGACGAACCAGAATTCCAAAACTACTAGTCAGTGACGCAAGTTGGAGAGAAGGAGACATGATCACTATCAACCTCTATCGCCATTTTCCACTATTTTGCAAGATCTTTTACTAGCCCCAGGAACCATATTTATCCATTTTAAGAAGACTGAATGATGTTTTGAACGCGAACGGATTTCCGGCACCTTATTGGGTATATTTTCGTCCATCTCCTATAACTTATAAGTTAATGCACACTTTTCTATGAGAATACTTTAATGCTTGTACCACACATTAAGGGAAGTAAAAATTGTCTGTGTTATTTATCAAAATCCGAAATACTGGTCAACGTGCACTTCTTGGTGACAATACTTTGAGATTTGTACCAAATTTTAGGTAAAAAATAGTGCAGATGGATGGAATTTTAATGAACCGTCCCATAAATCAGTTGTCACAGACAAGCATCAAATGAAATTGTAGCAAATTGTCCCACAATTTGGTAGTTACAAGATGTAATTATCAAACAAAGTTGTAACAAAATGCCCCATACATCTCCATTTTATCTTCATATTTTCTTTTCTGAGTATTTTAAAGCAGTTTTTCTTAAAATTTTTGTTATGTTACCAAAGAAAAAGTGTTTGTGTGTGTGTGTGTGTGTGTGTGTGTGTGTGTGTGTGTGTCAGTGGAACTCAGATAGTGTGCCACCACACACCACAATGAACTGAGTGTGGGTCCATGACACAACCTGATAGTGAATGCCAGTTCCTGATTCTCAAATAACATTCTAACATCAGAAGCTGAGAGAATTCAAGTAAGAGAAATGGAAGTACTTTACAAGTTCTGAAGTCAAAAGCATCCTGCAAAGCATTAAATATCTCCACTCAATAAGTTAAAAGAAAATATTCACTCTAAAACACTCGTATTTTCACGAAAGTTGTCAAAACTGAGATTGTCAATATTAATGAAAAGGAGAAATTTGCTACAGTGTCCATCTTTTCAGAGTGAACCAAATCAAGAAATAAATGAAAACTACGTTTTACAATTTATTTCAAACTTCGAGGAAAATATTATAATTTTAACGCAATTGACTACTATCTGTTTCCAAAACTAGTATTACCATATATTTGTGATATTTTCACAGCTTTCACTGGCCGTCTTAAGTCTTTCAGAATGATGACTGTATTCCTGAATGTTAGTATTGTTAAGAGCATTACAACATAAATGTGAGTTGTAATTTTCATGTCCAGCTAGTGTTAAAATCAATTCCAGAGTTATAAAAGAGATATGTGGATGAAAATCAAAGAGTGAAATTAGTTTATGTGAGTTTATTTTTACATAAATCAAGTACAAACCATGTTTACATTATAGTGACCCCATGCAACGGAGTTAACGCTCTCTTCTAGCGCAAAACATTTGTCATCTTCTGCTGTTAATGTTATCCAATGCTCAGAGTTGCTGAAGAGTTCACATGCACACTGAGGCAATTTATATGTGTGTCGTATCTCACCAAATCAACATATATGCAAGTATGTTTTCTCATAGACAACTTGATTGTCATAGCTCCATCTTACATAAACATGTCACTTCTGGTCATAGCTCCTAAATTTAGAACAAGTCTCTGCTCACCTGAGTGCTAGCTAACTGATCATTCCTGCACATCTTAGCAGATTCCCACTGACGTCAGACACTTGTGAGGAGGGTGGGGAGATAGATTGTAGGGGGATAGATTCTATAATTGAAGTTCTTCATCACTAAATTTTCTATTGTGATCGTTTTGTTATTGTGTCTAGTCAGAAACCCAGAATTTAAGAGTAACGTCAGTAATAACCTTTTCGATTTTATTTAGTGTCCTTGATATGCATGTATGAGAAACCTTAACATCTTACCTGACTTGCTACTTTTGGGGTTACAATACGATTTCACATACAATAGCTTACACCCACCCTCAGTAGCTTAGTTTCTTTGAATTGTTGAATAAAACTTAACATTTTCGATAAGAGTCCTCATCATGATCCAGGTAATGCCAATCATCAGTTAGTTAATGCTCCTTACCTAAGAGCATTCTTTTCCTATTTTTTCACATTATCAAATATTTATTTGGTATCACAGGAATAATGTGAAGAAATAAACGATTATAATATAAAATGGCTACATATGCAGTATTTTTTACAGTTTCAGCTGATGCTTATCTGTAACGGGTGATGTTTGGGCAATTGGTTTACATTTTCTCTGAAACTGGCAATGTATGAAGCTATGTGTTACAATTTTGTTTGATGATTCTCTGTAACGCGTTGTAGTGGTACAAGCAGTAGGTCAGACACACAAATATATATGAAGGGTAGCAACTAAAATACGTATGGGAAACTTGGCAGCGATGTCAAGTATCGACGTAGTGGCAGTCAGAAGAGAGAACCCTGTCTGGCATTCTGAAAGCTCGTCTATGTGCCTCTTCTCAAGTGACTCAAAAATGGCGGGAAACTGCCAGCTTTAATACACCAATACTTGAAATATTCAAATAAAAACAGTAATTTTTTTTCCACACTAGCTTCAGCGATCCTGACTACATCATTGTAGTCGCGAGAAACGACGATTCCAGCAGAATAGTCATTGTCCATAAATAATCAATATTAGCTATGTTATTAACATTTATATGTTAAAATAATTTATAGTAAAAGCATTCACGATTACAAAAAATTCTATTAGCAAATGATGTGCTATTTAAAACAGAAAGAAGCATGTATGGTATAATATTAAACAAGTGTGGTATTTGTTATAAATAAAATACTACATTACTGCTAAGGGGTGCCAGAATAGAAATTCTCCGTCATTAAACTAATGGTTATCCTATGAAAAAATTATAGAGACTGCTGCATTTCATTATTTATGTACTTTGAAGTGAAACTTTGGTAATATAAGGTTCTAAGAACACTTGTTGATTGGTGTAGTACTGCAGAGTCACAGAGCAGAAACCGTGGTGATTTACAGTATCAAATTGTTATCTAAAAGGTATGACTGCAAAAGTGTATAATTTAATTTGCGCATTAATGTAATTTGAACGAATTATCAAACTCTTTGTTGTACTGTTGATGTGAGGTTTATTTAAGTATTGTAAATAATTGCTGTGGTTTTATGGAAGTTAAGAGCTGACATAGTTGAGGTTCAAAATGGTTCAAAGGGCTCTGAGTACTATGGGACTCAACTGCTGTGGTCATTAGTCCCCTAGAACTTAGAACTACTTAAACCTAACTAACCTAAGGACATCACACACATCCATGCCAGAGGCAGGATTCGAAACTGCGACCGTAGCAGTCGCACGGCATAGTTAAGGATGGAGCATATTTAGTGGTCTTTTGTTTCCTGTTTCTCGGGTAGATAAGAGTTTGTATAGCGTACGTGCTATTTATGATAATGTGACGTAAACGAAGTTGGGCTTAGTAAGTTCAATGGAACAGTTTGCGATTCTAGAAATTTATCACATCTGTGTTAGTATGAATATCTGTGTATAACTTTGTGCTGCGAATCAATTATTTGTCTAACTCCAGTGAACTGATGGGATGTGGAAATTTGCTTATACAAAATAAGGCACTGGACACTACTGTTGCCTATGTATGCTCTGCTTGCTCTACTAGCAATACCATTTTAAATCAAATTCAATTACTGTATGAAGTATAAAGATTATAATACCACAGATTTTGTAACTTGTTTCTTTCTGATTTGAATACAATCCGACAATGAACATAGTTATGGTGCCGAGGTACATGTTTGTCCTAACAGGCTATATCCATTTCATTTAATTAAAAATTGATATTAATGACTGTTTTACACTGAGGGACTGTTCCTAGGGAAAGGTTACTATGATTAAAGAAGTGTCCTGAGGGCACAGTGCTACAGCACACAGCGGGACGCTGATGCTAGTAGATGAGCCACTAAATTTATGAAATGGTTGTGTGATTGGCCACGGCCGGTTAGGTAGAAGCAAGTAATCCACATGTCAATAAATTTTACTTCTTTTAATTGAAAGAAACCAACTGGTACCTTGCAGCTTGTTAGCTTACATCAGACAATAAAGCACTGACTGTCCGCTACAGTTATTAGTACGTCTGCCACAGCAGTTGGAGCCAGCTGGCGATAGTGCTAAAGTATCAGCATGCTGGTTGCAGCATCGGGACTGTTTAGACAGCTCGAGGCAGACTGGACCAAGCACCGCAATAATTCACTGCAGTGGCAAAAGGGAACTCCTGCAGAATAAGCCAAGTATTTTCACACCGCCAGGTCATGAATTTGTTATTCAGAGCCGGTCTGGAAACTGCATATTTTCACAACAAGCAGAAACTGGACAGGTATAAGTAATCATCAGTTTCAGCAGAGGTATCAGCGGCACAGCAGTACCTACAGAGACAGGACGGGCAAGCTGGAGAATGGGGCGATATGCATTTAGCTACTATAGCTTCAGGTTTCCACCATACCTTCTCACACTGCCAAGTATTTCTCCCAGAACTTGGTACTTCTCTACTGGTATGCAGCCTGCCTCTTGGATTATCGCAGCAGCAGCCAGAATGGTGCACTGGAGGGCAGCAGAAAGAGACAGGCGATACAGCCACTCATGCCTCCACGCTAGTGTGGGTACCCAGGCGCTGCACACCGTCGTTTGTTGTCGTGAGTTCGATCTCTGGAGGTTAGTACCCCTGCAAGCAACTCGGCATTCTTCAGTGGCACAGTTCCTATCACGAGCAGGCGTCGCCACTAACAGGGCTACATATTGCTCTGTAAACTCTGGAGATGGCATTCCTGGGTGGGAATGTCACACTACCACAGACGTCGGCTCACCACTGTCAATTGCTGTCGTCACCAGGTGCTGTGAGAGTGCATTGCCACCGCCATTACCGAAACGCTGCCAGTGTAGTCAAACATGTGCTAATAAAATGTTTTATTTTTCCCTTTGATGCTAAGTCTATGTCAGTAGCCTGATTCCATGTCCTCGTCACATCACCATGATCCAACCCCAAGCAGAAGTGGTTTTACTCCCATGAACCGCTTCAGTTAGAGGCAGAAATTGGATATTCAGCCTCGTCATCTCTTCAGTTGGTGACAAGAGTGGGGATGACAACGCTTACAGTAACCGTCAGTTGATAAGGAAAATGATTCTAATGTTAAAGGCCTGCAGTTTCGTCAGCATATGTTGGAATGAGTGCCGTCATTTTTGTTGATATTTTTCGTTGACTGTGACTGTCGTAGAGAGTCAGTGGGGCATATGACAAATGTGTAACTGTAATAGGAAACTCAGTATGTGATGGGTAGTTGCAGATGGTGTATGTCATAAGAATCTTAGTTTATGCAGTACGTGTTACCACGACCGAGAGGCCTGGCCCAGTGGCTAGTATCAGAGGTGTTAACCATGTGTAGCTATTCAGAAGGTGAGGCTGAGTGCTGTCAAGGGGCATTCATTGTTTTCAGTGTGTGGAGTAGAATTTATGAGTAGCCACTCACAAGCAGACTACTGAAGTTACAGTAAGAGGAATTAGGATACTCTTATGGTTACGTGTACTCCTCAGATTTATTTTGCTTTGTCGCTACAATGTGTTTATTGAACAAAGTTGTCATGCCGCCAGAGTCTCAGAATTGTAGAAAATAGGTTTTAGTTTGCGCCATGTAGAAAAGACAATGGTTTTGAGCAAGGAATAAGGCTCAGTATATAAGCATGTACGGTAGAGATAATTGTTGGGATAGTATTATATTTGACTGTCTCTATCGTTTATCCACGTAGAGCTGTTAAAGTATTATCATGTAGTGATCAGGGAGACGTTATTGAAAACAGTGAAGGAGGAAGTAGTTACGATACGAGCCGAAAATGTGAAGTTGTCTAAGAGACTGAAAACACTTCAGGCTGGGAAGAAGGAAATAGCTTTCAGCAAGTCTTGGGAGTGAGGATTTGCAGAGGAGATCTGAAGGAACAAACAAACTGATAAGAAAGAAACGATTAAGAACAGAGGATGGAGAAGGAACGAATCTAGTGGTGGGGAAACAGGTGTGTCTCTAGTTTACATGTTCTTACAATACGTCAGAATACCGTCAATCCGGTGGGGAGTAGGCCAGAATTGGACGCCTATTTGAAGGTCTGATGAGTGGAAAAGTTAAGATAATAAACGAAAATGTTAATGACGTTGTGCAGAGTTGTCGCAGTAGGTGGAGTGTTGATGTTGCTGAATGTAAGAGAAGTAGAAATATCACCTCCAAAATCGAATGAAACTATGAAATCTGAATTAGCTGTCGTGGCAGACGAAATTAAGTTTATGTTGTGCCAAAGTGAATAAGTGAGTGGATAAAAATTTGTTAATTTAAGTGTAGTAGTATCTGCGCCACTGGTGATAATCGGTGTAGCTTAGAGGCTGTAGAGCCTGGTCCAGATCTCCAGAGTAGTGCATATGCCACTGATGTGTAGAGAAGAATTGCAGACGATGATGTTGTTGTTGATACCACAAGGAAGGTACAAGAAGTTATTGATGTTGATAGCTGTGCTGAATGTGCCGTGGAAGAAACGGTATGTACGCATGTATTTCCACAGGAGCAGGATCGCCGTAGGAAAAGGAAGATGACACGTTATGGTAAAGTTAGCTATTGGACTGACAACGTTGACGATTTCGTGCCTGAGGTTCGCAATGTTGCGATACGAGGACTCGATGAGTATAATGTTGGTGAAAGATACAAGGAACACCTATGAGTACGTGTCTATCCGAACAGAACGCGAGGTGAAACATGTAGGGACGAAATTCCAGATAGGGAAAACTCTCCAGTGGATCACTGAGGCAAGCTTCGTCCACCTTAAGGGAAAAGTCGATTGTCTACTAGGAACAAAAAGGCTATGCATTATACAGTGGCACTAAGCAATAGAAAATTGCAGTACCAGAATGCCGAGCGTTTCGAGGTGAATACAGCCTGTGATTAGCACTAGTGCTAAGTGGAACTGCCTGCCCATGTAGTGTAAGTGATAGATCCGTGTATGGTTAATGTATGAGGATGGGTTCGAGAATGTATTTTCCGGGGAACAATAAGAGGAACTGTTGCAGGGACGAAGTTCGGGATAATGTTCCACAACAACAGATGAAAAAAATCATCGTAGAGAAAGGAAACGCTGAGCTTAAGAAGTCATTAGAACCAGACCATAAGCTGTTCAAGATGATTTGTTAGGATAATGTATTAAAGCAGAAAGAGTTTTGCCACGTCATTCTTTGTTTGAAAGCGAATAGTAAAAGATAATTATTATTTGTTGGTAGAGCATTATGATGCAGGCGGAAATTAGCAGTATCATCCCAAATTCAAGATATTGTGAAACACTAAAGAGCTGGTCACGGGGCCCTTGAGAGATTTGGGAGAGATTTCGTGATGAAATGACTAAGCATAAAGAGACAATAGCAGTTGTTATGGTACTTATAAAGTGTAATGAGTAAGTGTCAGTCTGTTGAGGGAGAGAACGGAAAATGTACTCTATTAGTTATAAAGGTAGAGTTGGGGTAATGGTGAAGTATAAATGATGGCGTGCTGAAAAGCAACATCTTTGAATGTTTTCTTCTGTTCTCAAAGTCGGTTGAGATACTACATGCCACGTTTATTACTCGCTTGACTTTCCCGCTTCACAGACGCAAGTTGCAACACTACAGTGATCCGAATCGTAGTACATAAGATGGTGGCGTGTAACGTATGCCAGTGCGTCAGAATAAACGTGCTGTAATCCATCAGAAGACTCAAAGAGCCAACTCTGGAGAGCCCTGTCGTTCAGCACGACAATGCCAGACCACACACAAATACTTCGACTTACGCAATCATCCAACTGCTTTGGTGCTCTGTAATTGATCCGGTCTTGGCCCCATCCGATTTTTGTCATGTTCCAAAAGTTACAGAACACTTCATAGTAAATTTTCTGTCCGAACTGGATGCACGGTGAGACCTGTATGGACAAAATTCCAACTAGAAGAAACTATTATGATGAGGTGAATCAGTGGTGAGGATGTGGCTGCGTCAACGAAGTCAATCATTCTACAAATGAGTTCCTCGCCAGGATGACTATGTTGAGAAATAAATATGTAGACATGGAGACTAAAGATTCAGAATGCTAATAAAGTTTGCTTCATTTAAAAAGCTTTAAGAGATTTCACATAGAAAAAATCGGAGGCACAACTTTTCACACTTGCCCTCGTATAAACGTGGAAACAAAGGAGTAAACCTACAGAAGAGATCCATAGCCTCTGAAACTTCTGCTTCAAGCCACCTAGTCTTTAAGAACAATGACTTGTTAACATTCAGCGTTGTCCTCCATGAATGCTGAGTTCTATGGCAGACCAGTCTATGGTAGATATCCTAGGGTTGGGTCATCGACGGAGGGGAGTCAACGTAGCGCCACAGCCATTTTTGCTGTGATGCACAGAAACCAGCAGTTCAGCCGTAGCTGTCGGAGACAGCTGGCGGGTGCCAAAGTGTCACCTTGACAGTTACAGTATCGGGCTGTTTAGACAGCACGATGCTGACTCGTCCAAGCACAGATATAACGAAACAGAGCTCCTGCAGGGTGAACCAAGCCGTCCAAAGTTTTGTTGTTCTGACCATATCTGGAAGCGGAGCATGGGAACAACAAAAGAGCTATGAACGAACATTTCAGTAGAGGCGTCAGCAGCCCAGCAGCGGCTTTCTAGATGAGAGGTTGACGCTAAATAACTGGATGATACGGGCCAGAGTGTAGCCACTACAAGTCAAGTTTCGGAGAGTGTCAAATCCTTCTCCTTGGTACTTCTCTACCCGCGGAATGCCTCCTGGCCCACCCCAGCAGCGACCAGACTCCAGACCTCGATGGTAGCAAAACGAGACCAGGAGGGTACAGCTATCAACTCCTCCATGCCGGTGCAGGCACCTATGTGCGACGCACTGTCACCTGCTAGGGCAAGTGTCAACACTGGAGGCTGGAGTTCCCTGCTAGCACCTTGGCAGTTTACTCCGCCGCTATATGAGCTCTGGACTTAGCATTCCGCGTCGCTAAAGTAACCGCACGGTAGCCATCAGCTCAACACCATCACATGCCAATTTCACCACATGCAGCAATAGGGTGTGGCTGCTGTTTTCATCATGACGCTATTAGTGCAGTCGAATGTTTTCTAATACAATATTTTGACTTTTCATTCTATGTACCTAAAGTACCAACTGCCTGCTCCCACGATCTCACCAGAGCATCATGACCTCTTCTGAACTTCCCTCATGGTCATGTTCAGGTTACGCTCTTGGCTAGATTATTAGTGTCTATATGTGAGCACTGTGTATTTTTTACTGTTATAAAACTACTAAGCTACAGTAGTGTAAGAGGTCCATGATTGAGGAATTTCTCGCTGGCGCACTCGAGCAGATGTAATTTCGATGGATTGCTCACTCGCTGCCTGCCATATGTAAGCTATGAGAGAATCTCAGACCAAAGAGCAGTGTTGACTGCAGTAGGAACTGTGTGTTAGCATTAAGTAGTTGCTAGCGAGCAGTCGGTTGTATCGTGTTGCCTGGGCCGGTCGTGGTGGAGCGATGACGGAGCCTGAGCGTTGTAGGATAGGGTAAAAGCAGCCTCGCGCACTGCTCGAGTGCGTTAGTGAGAAATTCCTCAGTCATGGACCTCTTAAAATAGTAGTGCCATATTTGCTTTGTACTGTTACTGAAGATACGTTTACGTAGTTTGATACATAATACAGACAAGTTGAAGCACTACTTTATTTTGCTGCAAAGGTAGATATTTCGTTTGGGAGCAGATGTGTGTGAGGAACCACATACATCAATAATCTTTGAAATAAACAAACCGCATTTGGAGCATTTCGAAGTTAACACTTGCCTATCACGAAAGTGTGCAATTTAAATGACGTGCATTGTAGATCTCAGAAAAATGCCCACTTTTTAGCATGGTTAGTTGTGCCTTAGCATCGTAAAATATGACATTGGTGCGTAACGATGCTATAAATGTTGGTATTATTTACAAAAGATTATGGTGATAGTCTATATATCTCTTTAGATAGCCTTGGCACCACAGTTCTGTTCAGTAAATGCCACAGCAACAATATACACAGTTGTGATCAGTAAATGACAAAGCTTTCCTCGACAGTTCATTGCAACATAAATGTTGGTAGGTCAAAAGTCAACATCAGTAAAGAAAGCAATAGTAGACAGCCAGTAGCGTTAATTGTATTTGTCTAGTGTAAAGCATGATGAGGTCTTCCTCCTGTTATAAAACAACAATAGACACAGTTAACAAATGGGAATTACATTGTGGCACTTAATTGCAAAGTGCTCTTATTTCCTAGGTATGAGTTTATCTTAACATGTAAGGTACCCAGTAACTGCTATTTTCTGATTCACACGGTCCTTTAGCTAACATGTTTTGTACATGATCTGCAGTAGTTAGGCAGGGAGTGGCAACTGACCCTTAACATAGACAAATCTAATGTATTGCTAATACATACAAAGAAGGATCCTTTATTGTATGATTATATGATAGCGGAACAAACACTGGTAGCATTGCTTCTGTAAAATATCTGGGAGTATGCGTGCGGAACGATTTGAAAAGGAATGTTCATATAAAATTAATTGTTGGTAAGGCGGGTACCACGTTGAGATTCATTGGGAGAGTCCTTAGAAAATATAGTCGATCAACAAAGGAGGTGGCTTACAAAACACTCATTCGACCTATACTTGAGTATTGCTCATCAGTGTGGGATCCGTACCAGATCGGGTTGACGGAGGAGATAGAGAAGGTCCAAAGAAGAGCGGCGCTTTTCGTCACAGAGTTATTTGGTAACCGAGATAGCGTTACGGAGATGTTTAGCAAACTCAAGTAGCAGACTCCGCAAGAGAGGCGCTCTGCAAAGCGGTGTAGCTTGCTCGCCAGGTTTCGAGAGGGTGCGTTTCTGGATGAGGTATCGAATATATTGCTTCCCCCTACTTATACCTAGCGAGGAGATCACGAATGTAAAATTACAGAGATTCGAGCACGCACGGAGGCTTTCAGACAGTCGTTCTTCCCACGAACCCTACGCGACTGGAACAGAAAAGGGAGGTAATGACAGTGGCACGTAAGGGGTCCACCACCACACACCGTTGGGTGGGGGTTTCAAATGGCTCTGAGCACTATGGGACTCAACTGCTGTGGTCATTAGTCCCCTAGAACTTAGAACTACTTAAACCTAACTAACCTAAGGACATCACACACATCCATGCCCGAGGCAGGATTCGAACCTGCGACCATAGCAGTCGCACGGTTCCGGACTGCGCGCCTAGAACCGCGAGACCACCGCGGCCGGCCGTTGGGTGGCTTGCGGAGTATAAATATAGATGTAGATGTAGTTGAGGAACTATAACACAAACAAATTGAATGTGCTGATGCTTAGTTTCGGGCGGCATTGGGCCTTGTTTCAAGTGTGACACAAGGATTGAAGTATGCTCACTTTCCAGTGCAACTGAACGTGTAAGTCGGAAAAGCACTGCCACAAGTACTTTTCATAAATCATACAGTCGTTTTAGACATGTCAATACTGTAACAGCTGTATTGTCAATGTCTTGATCTATATTTCATAAATAATAAACGTCATTTGAATACTTTTAATCAGGGCCAACATGGTGATGCGAAGTCTTCTTTATGAATTTCTGGTCATTCGGATGGTTTTGAATATGTCTGCAGTTTTACACAGTTCAGGTCATTCATTCAGAAACTTTTGAACATGGGGCCATTATACACAGTTCAGGTGGTTCATATAATCTTGAACATGGCAACAGTTATCCAATTCTCCAATTCTGGTCGTTTGCATGATTTTAAAAATGCTCAAATTGGCCGCTCTAGGGTGACATACTGAATGACTGTTGTCTTGTTTTGATTGGTGTATATATATATATATATATATATATATATATATATATATATATATTGGTCAGAAAATGAAACGCTTGCAGGGATGTTGCAGGGCAGGTTGTACTGAGATATGAATCTTACAAAAAAATTCGATACGTTGCGCCGTTTCGAAGTTGCTTAGCATTGAAGTTAGCCAATCAAATCGTCGCGCGCGTAAATTCAAGTTTCAGCACTCGTTGGCAACACCGCCCCTGGCAGGCCGCTTATATATATATATATATATATATATATATATATATATATATATATGTGTGTGTGTGTGTGTGTGTGTGTTTTTGTACGTTCATATGAACATGTGTGTTGCCTTAGAAGCTCTCTATCTAAGAAAGGAGTGTGGTTTAGGAGAAGGAAAGGACAAGATAAAATCATCCCGTCGCTCCTACACCTATATGTAGGCAACTCGCACATGGGAAATCATGGATATCACACTAATATCGGTATAATACGTGTATACATCCAAACAGTACATTGGAGACGCCATAGGTACACTATTATGACGAATAAGGAACATATGCATGAGGAACTGGTAACGGATAGCAATGGTTGTAATTCGCAGTATGTGAATTATTGGTAACAAGGTGTCAAAAATTAGTTGTTGCAATGGTATGGTAATGAGGTGGCAAAAATTTGCAAGGAAACGGGATTCTCGGACTGCTCATTGAGAGGACAATGCCTACCTTGAAGCCTGCTGCAGTGGCAGACTAAGTGCATCATCTGCCTCAGAATATAAAATATGAGATGAATTAAACTTGTAATTTAATCGAAATTAGTGTAAAGAAAATAGCTATCCTACAGTTTCATTCGCAGAAATGAGCAGTTTTATTCCATTTAGCTGAACTTCTGTTAATTTGCGTAACCATCTACCAGAGAGACCATGTTGTTGAATAAGGTTGGCTATTGGAAGAGCATTTATAGGGTACTGAGACGAAAACGTCAGAAGCATAACGTGCTGCAAATATTTGTTAGTAGTAAAATGTGGTTATTTGTGTTCATTTAAAAAATGGTCACTTGCGTTTCAGATTTAGTGCAGCAAATTTGGTCACTTAGAATTTGTGTTTTTACCAGGTCGATTGTTAAAACTATAAACTTATGGTTCTTTCACAGAAATGTAGGTGAATACAGTATTTTATGTGTAATACTAACACAATATGTTGCTCAGTTCTATGATTGATTTCAGTTCTGAATAGATAAAATTTTAACCTTTAGCTCCACATCCCATAACACGTCATGAAACTTATGTGTTGGCTTCATACCTCAGTTTTGCTGACGCAGGTAGGCACGATCTGTATGTATTTTTGGTATAAGCCTACAACGGTATACTAAAACTAGATGTACTCCGAAATGGGCCTCCGAGGAGCTGGCTTTGCAAACCAGTCACTTTGTCATCAACTTCCATATTGAGTTATTTGCTTGTGGTATAGAGGGACATACCGTACGATGAAAACGCAAGAGGCAAGACCACATACCTGTTTTTCTGACTGCTGATCAGATGTTTTACACTTGTGATTCACTATTATCTTACATATGCATTTACATCTTCTTGCGTTTGAGTTATAATAACTGCATGTCTTTTGCAACTATTTTTACAGATCAGTGGTATTTCAAACTCTTTTACATAATTCAAAATTTTACACTTCTCTTTCTTACGGGATTCTGCTTCAGAGAAAACCTCTGGTTGCATCTGCGTTTCCAGTAGGAACCTCCCTTTCCTTTGAGAATGATGAAGGGAGAATGGTATCTCTTGAATTTGTAAGAGTATCTGCAAGTACATACCTTTTACTGCTCTGATATGTCATTGTGACAGAAATGCAATGTAATTTTAATTTTTTTTCTTTTGCTAATATAAAACTGTTTGTAATGTTCTGTCTTTATTCCAGTGAGTAATGCACCAATAGGTAATACTCTAGTTTTTACGTTTTTCTTTATTTAACGATAAAACGTTAGTGTACTGTGTGAAATTTCTAATAGCTTACAGAACAGATCTTCCATCTACTTTAGATGGCCACAGTATAAATGTGGAGTCCACAGGCAGACAACAGACATTCGTTGAAGTTCCAGCCGTGTAGTCTACTACCTTCTCCGGTTCTAATGTCTTTGAGAGGTGTGAGCTAGTGTTTTTCTGCGTGATTTTATATGTTTCTTCGGTTAATACCACTATAAGCGTCGAAGAAATTAGGTAATTAAATAATGAGTACATTTTTCAATAGCTGAATGTAAAAGAACTTACCTGTTTTTTGTGGCGAGTAATCACAAGTGTCTGTTATTCACAATCCTTAACGTCCTGGGTGTCCTTCCGTAGTTCCTAACTCAGATTTATTCACAGTCCAGTATCTACGTTACTTTTCACTTCAGTGACATATTTAGAGTGTGGAAATGGGAGTAACAGACTGAATATTAAAATCTGTCTTCAGCATATTGTTATGATGGCTTCATTTAATCCAACTACATTGCATCCGACTACCACTTCAGCTTGCACTTTTAATCTGTACCAAATACTTGAGACATGTTCATACAGTTCTCTGTGTGCGGAAAAGAGTGCAAAAAGTTTGTAGTATCCTTTTGTTCAATACTATATTTGAAACACCAACGACGTCACTATGGCCAATAACGCTCTCTGTATTGGATATCATTCTCTCTAATTCTTCATAATACAGTGATAAAGGAGAACGCGTAGAAATAAAGCGTACTAGCGTAGTACAATAATCGACACTGATATTTGTGAATCAATGCCTAG
Source organism: Schistocerca gregaria (assembly GCF_023897955.1). Lineage (NCBI taxonomy): Eukaryota > Metazoa > Arthropoda > Insecta > Orthoptera > Acrididae > Schistocerca > Schistocerca gregaria. Next base: position 799,751,535 of record NC_064922.1, on the reverse strand, counting down.
TCAATTTAAATGATGGACACATCGACCTCTAAAGTAGTACCTATGATTTAGTAACATCATTAATACGGTCACGAAGGCTCTTTGCTGCTCAGCTTGTGTAGGTAGTACATACAAAAGAGGTTTTAAATGCTACCGCAACTGACGGTCTGCTCGGGTCAGGTCCAGGGAACGTGGAGACCAAGGAATTTGTTCACCTCTTCCCACAAATCTGTAACGGAAATTTTATTACGCCTGGATCAAAACAACAATGAATAACCTATTTCGGTATACACAGTGGTGATAGCATTTGAATTGCCTGTTTTGAATTTTTAGATGGCCAGTTTCGGCCTTCTAAGAGATCGTCTTCAGATCTTTGATAAGCACAGGGACCGTTGGCTTGGAGCCAACACCTCTTACAATCATCGAGGAATGTCAGCTCTGAGGACCATCTCTTAGAAGATAGAAATCGGTCATTTAAAAATAAAGATGAAAAGTTAAATAAGTCAAGACTGCGTGTATTGAAATAAGTTACAAGATTATAAAGATCGTTGTTTTTCCTGGATGAATGATCCTAAAGATTTTAAAATAAAAAAATGATTGACAATTAAGCAGCGATGGGGAGGGGACAAAGTGTTGTCAATAGGCCGTTACGTTCAATTATAATTTGCACCGGTTACAGCAGCTGTGATGTTAAGTACGCTCACACGTTTCTGTAAACTTTCATTGTGGAGTTCATTTTGCACTATCTTAAAAGCCTTGCTACTTTCCTACACCATTCCGTAGTAATCTCTTTAAGTGCTGAAAAGAAACACACAGCTCAGCGCTACAAAGCACATAAGTACAACTCATAACAATTATGTTACACACCGTAATTGTACGCTGCTGATAATAGGTACATGAGGTACAAGAGCGATATGACAACTGTGCACAGGCCATAAGGTTTGACAGAACTTCTGCTATGATTGTTTGCTGCTATGGCAGCTGTCCTGTTTAAAAATAGCTGATAGTCACTTTGCTCTTCTGATTTAGATATGGAAGCGGACGGACTTTAACACAGAATTGAAGCGTGATTCTACACTACATGAGACACATGTTCCAATGGGCTGATGTACGCACATATTCTACGAGATTAGGTAATCTCTAAGAAAGCACTGCTTAGTTCGTCTGTTGAAAGTATATGGAAGTACATGAGGACCGAAGAGTCTCCGAAAATGGCGGCCTAAAAATTGACATCAGCCATTGTTGATGACGTTTTCCAACACTTGCATGGTGAATCAGGCCCAGGTCCCCTAATTAGTGTATTATGAAGAGCTGTGGAAATCTATGTTACTGACGTACCAACCTGGTTCATGATACACGGTTCTGTGTTGCAGGGCGCCTACGAAACAGCTTCCAGGGCAACAACAGAAAGATCTTCAGTATTTTATATAATTGTTGAGCGACTTTAAGTATGTAAAATCGTGACATTATCTATTCCTTAAGGTGTACACTCAAGTATTAGTGTTAGAAACTGTGCATACATGTCACGAGGCAGGCTCAAGTCATGGTGCGCAGATTTTATTCACCCACTTTTTCTGAACGAGAGCTCTTAGAGACTTGAAACAAACCTTATAATTTCAAACCGATTCCAAAGTTTTTCTCGATTAAATGCCTAATGCGAAATATATAATACATTAAAGGGTCTGTAAAGCAATTGACGTTTGAAGTTTCACTGATGAATTTGGGGTGAGACGTATCGTAATTGAGGTCTAACCAGAAAATAAATTGATTCCTATCCCATGTCCTAATAAAATATTTTAGATTTAAGTGTGGGAAAAGTATTAGGTCAAAGTTCGACCGCAGCTCTCTGTTACATCCAGTATATAAACAAAAATGCTAGAATGGACAAAAAGGTTAGAGAGAAAAATGTGGAACAAATCGAGGTGAAATACGTATTTGAATAAATAGTTACAAAAGTGAGGTAAACTGTTCTATGTCACGACAGTCGCAGCTCCATTGACAGGAGATTACACTGCTGACACCTGACTCTTATTTCAGCTCAGATTACATTTTATCTCAAATAAGTTTGTATCATTCAAAGAGATCCGTTTTGCAGCGGTAACAGTTCCCATTTTCTCATCCAGCGTCATCTCTGTAATTCCTCTCCATCTGCTCTTTCATCAAAGATTTTCTGTTTCAGGTAACATAACTGGATATAAAACAGCAATTTATTGTAAATTATCACTTAATACAACAGTCAAGATCGCACATATTTATTAACAATGATAACCGGTATCCGCCACTGTGTGTAGAGATCACTGGACCATATGGCTGAAGTATACCGCCACTTCAACAATATGGTGCCGTGAAGACGGCCAGCATAAAGGACGAAACCGGTCATCATTTTTAAATAAATGATTATGAGCGATTTTGACTGTTTCATTAAGTGATAAGAATATTAGAGCTAACAAAACGATTGCGTACATGTCGTTCTCTTATATTTTAGCTTATATTGCAAATATTACTTATCTTGACTGAAGAGATGCTCTGGTAAGGTTACCTCCTCTATCATTCCGACCTCTGAAATAAAGTAATAATGTATTTGAATCCTAATTACAGTGAGTCCTCTTCTATTCAAGATGGCCTTACGAATGCTATACGAAATTAATTTTGTGAACAAGTAGGAAAATAGTCTGAACAGGTGAGAGAAAAACGTCATTCTGTAAATACAGTTTCATTTTTATTTCCAACTATACTTTTCACAGACGAAAACAGGATATTTACTTCTATTTCCATCGAGTGCTCATCACACATTCATATTAAAGTAACGATTTGGGAATTTATTGTAGCAATAAATAAAATAAATGATTCATTTGACGAAAACACTGATTGAAATTATAGAAAACACCATATAAAGAGTTTATCTCTATTTTACACTAATATTTACAATTAACATTCTTTGGTTTTTTGTAGGAGAAATCTGAGTGTAGGCAAGATGAATCGGCATTGACGAATAATCTCTTCGTGTTTCGTGAAAGACAGGAGGTATTACACACGAGGAGCCAAAACTTGAATGCCTCAGTAGAAAGAGTTACGATAGCAAAATACGGGAAATCACGTTCATAGTATTGCTTATGATACATATAACTCGTTAATTTTACATTTACTTAAACCTCATTCTCATACGCTTTTAAGAATCACACAGAATCCCACCCACGCCCAAGTATCCTGTTGGTCAGTTTACGTACTTAATCATCGAAGCAGTACGTCCCGAAGGTATCTTTCCATTCCAAATGAACGCTCGTCGCTTTAAAATAATGCGTATTTCTAGTAGAAGAGAGACAGAGTTAGCTTACGACAGTAAGTCACAGGATGTGGGTCTGGAAGAGTGCCTCACAAGAGAACGGAAACATGTCCACTCATCATTCACTTCACATCACTAAATACACGATTCCGTAGTTTTCTTTGCAAAACAGTTACGCTTCTACCTTCTTCCTTAAATCAACGTATGTGACGAATCTTACACATAATTCATCTTAAACATGCATGTAAATGGGAGAAACAGATGTGGAGAAAATAAAGCTTTCGTGTATAGCATCCACATTAATAATTTGCAACTATTCATGTCTGTATTTTTCTTTAATTTTCTCCCTTCAGGAGAACAATTCACAATTCTCATTTATTCTTATATCATGGTATGTCATCGCTCTTGTTCCCAATAACATTTACGTTTTCACACCTAAAGCGAATAACTTCCCACGATAACTAAGAGCAGTAATAAACTATGTGTGGCAAAACCGAAAAGAAACAGGTTTTTCATACCTTACTAAAATGAAGCACATGAAAACCGCTTTTTTGAAACCGTTAATGGCTTTACCTGGCACGTACAATAGGAAGCAATAGTTCAGAACTTTTAGAAGGTCCATTCCAAATACCAGTAATGTATCAGTCTTAGTTCGTCATTTCTTCAGGAATCCTACAGTATAGTTTCTAACCGGAAAGAAAATATTTTAGTGAATGTGCATGGTAACGTTACGATTATATAATTTGTTGGTACTTCGCAACGTTTTGATGTAAGGGAAGCTACACACGGAAAGAAAATTAGCTACAGAGGAATTTGCTGTTGGTGTGACGTAAATAAGTTGCAGCCAAAGATGTATGCTTCAGTGAGGACCAGAGGTGTGAAGCACGTTTACGATTTCGTTGACACTAACTGCGTAAAAGAACGAGCTGCCCTGTCCATAGTGGTAGGTTAAGTACGCAGTACAGTTCAGAGACTTACAAAAAATGTACTAAATAATTTTAGTTGATTGTCCTGCAATTTGCTTTCAGATTTATCTACTTCAGTGAGTAAACAATTAGGATTTATGGTTCAAGGGTCTCTTGTAGCTACAGCCTTCTACACACTTGCAGTGTTACGTCAGCCTAGAGGAAAATTATTGGTATTTGAGTACAGGCAATATTTTCTTTTCTTTTCGCTTTACAACTGTATCGAAAATGTTCTTTGGTAGTATCAGACACAATCTTTTCCTTCAGCTAATGCGTAGTCATGTATGAGACCAAGTGTTCTTTTGCATTATATTTAGGCTCTTCTTGCAGAAACTAGGTGTTAATATACCATTTCCTTTTGGCTTATTGCCTAAGCTGTTCAGGAACTAACGACCCACTGTTTCTTCAAGCGTTTACTTGCTGCCCCCCTCCTAACTAGAGACTTGCATCCCATGTTCCCTTCAACGTGCGTAGCTTCTCGCCAACTGGTGGAAGCCTCAATTTCACGTAGTCTTCCGTAAACAGAAAATTGACGATCTAGTCGCGACTGTTCATGTACCAGAGCTCAGAAACTGACACAAACAGCAAGTGTAGGTACGATTATTAGGGAAAGTCGAGATGGACGATCAGCCATAATTTTTTTTAGTACTGGACGTTAAAACCGTAGACACATCACAAATCAGATGATACCCTTTATGTTTCAGCACAATTTCTTCTAAAAATTTATCACCACACTGCCCAAGAATTTACAAGCACACCTGGTGGTTTTGAATGTTTTTCTGACCGCGTGGTACGTAATAGTCTTTGTTGTCAGTGTATGGGTTGGGTAGCGGGTCTTGTTCCGGAAAGTGGATTGTCCTTTAGTGCGGTCAGTCTTTTGAGGCAGTTTCGGCGTCCTCTTCAGGACTGGCCGGCCGTGGCGCCGGCGCATGCGCTTCTCGGGCTCAGAAGCGGTGCTCCTCGTATCACAGGAAAGACTCGTCGGCCAGCGCCGTGGTGGCGTCGCGCTCCTCGTCGTCGTCGTCGTCATCGTCGTCGTCGTCGACGACGAGGCCCGCTGCCGACTGCGTCGGGCCGTCTCCGGCCGCCGACAGCCGCTCGTCGTCCTCGCGGTAGTCTAACGACGGCGCCGCCCCGGACGCTGCCGACAGCGGGCGGCCTCCGGTGCCGCCCCCGCCGAGCCCGCCGCCCCCGCCGCCGCTGCAGCCGGCTCCCGTGGCAGCCGCCGCCGTGTTGATGACGTAGTACTGGTGGTGGTCCGGGTCGCCGTACTGCGAGTGGTAGAACTCCTCGCGCATCATGTGGTTGAGCGAGCTACAGCGGAAGTACAGGATCTGCTGGAACGGCTTGCGGAAGTCGCGGTTCAGCGTCGCATAGATGATGGGGTTGAAGAGCGAGTTGGCGTATCCCAGCCAGAGGAACAGCGACGACAGCGAGGGCGGGATGTCGGTGAACGGCCGCACCAGCGCCAACACGAAGAAGGGCAGCCAGCAGAAGGTGAAGGCGCTCATGATGATGCCAAGCGTCGTTGAAGCCTGAAACACAGGCAACAGTACTGCAGGACAACGCTATAAACAGAGGCCTGCATTCAGACCTTCGCTTTCACAAACATCTGCACAAGCAAAGAAAAAATTCACTTAAAAATGAAAGGAACGATGCAGCCAGAAGAAACTGTATGAATAGGACGGAAATCTGTAGATTTGATGTGCGTGTACCGACAAACAAATAGTTACAGTTTCAGAAAAATTCGATGGTTTATTCAAGAGAAAGAGCTTCACGAATTGAGTAAGTCAACACGAGTTGGTCTACGTATGGCTCTTGTGCAAGCAGTTATCCGTCTTGACATCGGTTGACAGAGTTGTTGGATGTCAGTCTGAGAGATGTTGTTGTGGTCTTCAATCCAGAGATTGGTTTGATGCAGCTCTCCATTCTACCCTATCCTGTGCAAGCTGCACCATCTCCCAGTACCTACTGCAACCTTCATCTTTCTGAATCTGCTTCGTGCATTCATCTCTTCGTCTCCTTCTACGATTTTTACCCTTCACTCTGCCCTCCAATACTAACCAATACTAAACTGGTGAACTCTTGATGCCTCAGAACATGTCCTGCCAACCAATCCCTTCTTCTAGTCAAATTGTATCATAAATTTCTTTTCTCCCCAATTCTCTTCAGTACCTCCTCATTAGTTATGTGGTCTACCCATCTAATCTTCAGCATTCTTCTGTAGCACCACATTTCGAAAGCTTCTATCCTCTTCTTGTCTAAACTATTCATCGTCCATCTTTCACTTCCATACATGGCTACACTCCACACAAATACTTTCAGAAACGACTTCCTGACATTGAAATTTATACTGGATGTTAATAAATTTCTCTTCTGCAGAAACCCCATTGCCAGTCTACATTTTATATTCTCTCTACTTCGACGAACATCAGTTATTTTGCTCCCCAAATAGCAAAACTCATTTACTACTTTTAAAGTTTCTCATTTCGTAATCTAATTCCCTCAGCATCACCCGATTTAATTAGACTATATTCCATTATCCTAGTTTTGTTTTTGTTGATGTTTATCTTATATCCTCGTTTCAAGACAAGGCCCATTCCGTTCAACTGCTCCTCCATGTCCTTTGCTGTCTCTGACAGAATTACAATGTCATCGGCGAACCTCAAAGTTTTTATTTCTTCTCCCTGGATTTTAATACCTACTCCGAATTCTTCTTTCGTTTCCATAACTGTTTGCTCAATTTACAGACTGAATAACACCGGGAATAGGCTACAGCCCTGTCTCACTCCCTTCCCAACCACTGCTTCTCTTTCATGGCCCTCAACTGCTTTATCTGCCATCTGGTTTCTGTACAAATTATAAATAGCATTTCGCTCCATGTATTTTCCACCTGCCACCTTCAGAATTTGAAAGAGAGTATTCCAGTCAAAACTGTCAAAAGCTTTCTCTAAGACTACAAATGCTAGAAACGTATGTTTGTCTTACCTTAATCTATTTTGTAAGATAAGTCGTAGGGTCAGGATTGCCTCATGTATTCCAACATTTCTACGGAATCTCAACTAATCGTCCCCGAGGTCGGCTTCTACCAGTTTTTCCATTCGTCCGTAAAGAATTCTTATTAGTATTTAGCAGCCGTGACTTATTAAACTGATAGTTCGGTAATTTTCCCATCTGCCAACGCCTGCTTTCTTTGGGATTGTAGGGATATCGAGCCAATTTAAGTCCAACTGGCAAGTTGGATCGTCAAAATCCCGAGATAATGAGGAGAATCCAGCCTATAACGCTTCAAATTTTCGCCTTTGGTGAGAAATTCGGATAGCTTGTTGGCTAAGACAGGATTTGTCAGTCATGAAACATGCAGTAGGGACTCTCGTCAGTGCGGGCGGGCATTATCTTGCTGAAATTCAAGTCCAGGATGGCTTGCAATGAAGGGCGACAAAACGTGACACGGATTATCGTCAAATTAACGCTGTGCTATAAGAGTGCTGCGGATGACAGCCGAAGGGGTCCTTCTGTGAATTGAAATGGTGCTCCACGCCATCACCTGTGGCTGTCGGATGGTAATGTGAGCGGTTCTCAAGTTCGTATCCCATTGCTATCCATGGCGTCTCCCGACAGGTCTTCGCTGGTCCACGGGGAAAATATCGAAGCTGAACTTGTCGCCGAAGACAGTTCTATTCCAATCGATGAGATTCCAGGCCGAAGAGGTCCCAGACAGCAGTGGATACCAATCTGACAGTCTTCCGCCATATGCCCCGACAACCAGGATGGTGGCCAGGGGTACAATTTCATATCATAGCAGGACCTTTTTGTTGCCATCTGCGGTACCCTTACAGCGAAGCCATACGTCAACAATATTCTACGCTCCGTTTTGTTGTCCTTCATGGCACGCCATCCCGGACTTACATTTAAGCTAGATAAGACGATGTGAGTTACTACTGCTTGTTTTCATGACTGCCAAACCCTGCCTTGACCAGCAAAGTCGCCGGATCTCTTGTCGCCAGATCTCTTCCCAATTGAGATAGTTCGGAACGTTTTTAGCTGGATTTCTCCCACCATCTAACGCGTCATTTGAGCAGAATTTGGCATGGTATCCCTCGGGAGACGTCCAACAACTCTGTCAATCAGTGCCAAGCCGATGACGTCTTTCTTATGGGCCAGAGATGGACCAACGCCTTACTGATTTGCTCAAATTGTGAAGCTCTTTCTCTTCAGAGCCCAATAATTTTTTTGCCTGTACATCGTAGCTGCCGATTTCCATTCCGTTCGTATAATTCCTGCTGCTGTATCGCCTTTTTTTCGTCTTAAACTGTAATTTCCATTACATGTTGAAGGAAACTACAAGAACTTAATGTAAATAATCCAATAGCTGACAAAAGTAGTTAAACACCTAACGGTATCAACAAGCTTCTCAGCAGTATTAAAAACAACTACAGCTAGAAAAATAGCTCTATGTCAACAACAAACAGCAACTTTTTACAACAACGCTCCCTCCACGATAAACTCAATGAAATACACCGTCCAAAATGTTCTGAGAAATATCTTATTATCGGAGAATAAGTGACGTCAGCGCAGTAATTACGGTGGCAGCCTCTACCAACAACTGTAAGCTACAGATGTGCACTCGACGTGATGCCATGGTGTGTCAACGTTATTGCAACGCAGATCGGAATGGAACACCATTTGTAACTCATGTGATCGAGAATTTCTTTAGAACGTTCTCAAGAAGAGAAAAACGTGTGCAAAGTTTTTCTCGCACAACTTTATTCCGAAACGAAGACCCAAACGAATGGACACCTACCGCGATTTGACTGAAATGCAAAACACGGATCGTTCTTACCTTAAAAAGATAATCACGGGTAACGGGTGTTATCAACACGACCCAGCCACAAAACGGCATAGCCTAGAAATGCACATGAACGTTGACGACATAAACAACATTCAAGCCATAACATCTCGAAGACGAACATTTCTGGTAATGTCACACAATGTATGAAAGTTCCGTACATTCTGTTCAAGTAGTTGTTGACTCTACAGAACACACGAATCATAATATACATTATATTTTTGGAAGTATTCCATTACGATACTGTCTTGTTGCCTTGGCACTGCCAATGAATTCACTAACTGACGTGGTGGCTGATGTAAATAAATGTGGCTGCCAACTTATTTTTAGTCTAGCTCTTGTTCACTATGTCTCTGCCAATGATGTTCAAAAATGTTCAAATCTGTGTGAAATCATATGGGACTTGACTGCTACGTTCATCAGTCCCTAAGCTTAACCTAAATTATCCAAAGGACAAACACACACACCCATACCCGAGGGAGGACTCGAACCTCCGCCGGGACCAGCCGCACGGTCCATGACTGCAGCGCCTAAGACCGCTCGGCTAATTGCGCGCGCCTGTTAATGATGCACACTTCCATCTGGTAACGTATAAGTAAAACCTTTCATGAAGTAAGTTAAATGTAAGGACCCTACACAAAATGTTTAAACTTTTGTGAACAATAAAGTAATGAATATTCCGTTATGTTACAGGACAGAATTAACGAAAAATTAGTACGAGAAATCCACGCTGCAGTCTGACGCTGCGGCCAGACTCGAAGCTAGTAACGGTGAACTAAATCATTCACTCAAAAATTGTGGCTGGTTGCAGGTTTTTCTTCAGTGATAAGTAGTTTCCATCTGTGTCTTCTCGGTACACTGCCCCATCGATTAGTTTTCGGGCTCGCAGCCGCTGAGGCTCCGTTTCTAAATTTATAATTTAGCGGTATTTCTTTCGACAGTCTGTCGACTGGGCATACAGACCGAAGCTACAAATTTAGCGTCCGTCCTTTTAAATATCAGGCCTGCTATTTTTTGAGCAAGTAAATATTCTCCACAACAATACGCAAGGCTTTAGGGGTGAAACTTAACGTGTATGTAAAGAACGGAGGAGTTGTAGAGAGATTAAGATCTATGGCATCACTGTCACATGCAGGAAGTCTATCGGCAAACATCGGTAGGGTTCTAATCAAATACAATGTTAATCTTTCGCACTCCAACGTAGAAAGCGGGACATTTTGGTTTTGTCCATAATGGAGCGATGCTACATGCCTAGTATTTACACAATGGGTTGCAAGCGTGGCCTGTCATGCATTATACGGACCGTGCTTACAGTCCATGACAGATGGACGGAACACCAAAAGTACACACGGTTCTTACAGTCCAATAATTTGTCTGCGCCAGAGAATTGCATCGACGGTGGTCTATGCTATAATATAATGTAGAAATTGTGGCGCCGATATCATCTTTCTCGAACGCAGTGGTGATGAATTGCGGCGGCAATACGTTTTTCCAAATTTTAATATGTAGACATACCGGTTTCAGCCCCGATAGTGTATGGAATGCGACACTTTCTTTTATTAACCGACAATGACGTCGATACACTGCTAATGCTATTGACGCACACATATACCAGTTGGACCAAGCGTCTAATAGTAGATTTATTTGGTCCATGGCTCTTTGTCGCCGCACAACATCTGTGGATGATGTGCATCTGAGATCGCATGCGCAGCACAACGCCCTTGGGATTAAAAGGAAAGTTTCTCATACAATATATGCCAGCGATTCGCCAACTGTGTCAGATTCCCTGTCAGCATCTAACGGCCTTTCTCAATTAAAAACAACTTTGTGCGAAGCAGCCACTCCCGTCTGTCCCACGGTGTCAAATAACAGCCCTCCCCAGCCTACAACTGTAGAAACTCGATATGACAGTGATGATAGAAATTCTGAATGGGTTTCAACTATTTCGGATGCATCCATGATGAACATGTCACACTAAGCTGAACAGCTTGAAGAAGACTCTGTATCAGTGAAAGAATTCAAATCGTTCGTAAGGGCAACCAGAAATAGAGAAAAGGTTTTACCCATGGCCAAAACATATAAAAAGAATTGTTAAGCCGGGACCAATCAGTGACGAAAACCTCGTCAAGAAAAAAACACGTAAACGTACACAACAAATTTCAAAGACTGTCACTAGCGTTAGAAAAGGAAACAGGATGAAATTTACGTAGTGATGGCTTCAGTTATAAAATATCAACAGAACACAAATGGTTAATCGACCTCCTTTGACAACTCTAACAAAATTTATCTAAATACTACACTGAATCCACAACCCATTAAACACATGGAGGATAATCTGCAACATTCTTAAGCGACTACCCCGAATCGTGTGTAACGTGAAGTGCAAAAACATTATGTGTCTGGAGCAGAAAGATATTACAGTGTTTTTATTACAGCTAATACGCAAAAATAAGCAGTAGTTATCGTTATGTTGCACCAAGTTCCAGATAAGGACATACTGATACCTGAGCTCACCAAAGCCGCTTACAAATTTTATGCAGACAGCATGTCCACAACATAACAAGAGATGTAAATACAGACTTCGATAAAGTAGACAACATTTTAAGTTTTAAAAGGGGATTTCCCTCCTAACCGCTGTAGTCAATAATGTACGATTAAAAATGTCGCACAAAACTACAGGTGGTTGGGGGAAATCAAGGAAGCTTATTTGAGTGATAGTCAGACAGTGCTACATGTGAGATTAGAGTTGGAAAGACTAATGTAGATAAAACTAGCTAGCGACTGTAGCCAGCAGACTGGAAATGCTGTGACGAAGAAATTTTCTCCTATCACGGAATCATCACTTTTGATATAGGTACACTCTCACCGCATCACAGTGCCAGTGATTTGGACGGTATTACACAGTCAATGGGAAAATTTTAATGATTCTGAAAAGAGTATTATACAAGAAATGGAATAGAAAACAGTGACTTTAATAAATATGGACGTGGAACTAATATGTTGGTGGCGAAAGAAACGGACTTCGATAGTTTCGTGACCGACTACAAAAGTATTGTAGGCATTGCATGCAACAAGGCCGAACCACTACGATCTGAGACTGAAAGGCGGTCAGTCCCATGCTAAACAGCAGATTTAACGATCCACGGATAAGGCGATCCCATCAGATAACGAAGAACGTCGGATTGACGTTAAGAGGCGTGTCTTAAGCAGAGGAAAGAATATACAGAGACAGTTCGTAAAGAAAAGCGACAAACAAGGAAGAAATATTGTAGCTACTTGTCTGGTAACAATCTTTGGAATGCATTGTATCTCATAGCATCAGAGAAATTAAGGAAGGCTTACTTCCTGACGTCGCTACAAAACCTAGACGGTACGATGACATTAAACTTGGAGCATACTTTGAATTACACGTCAGTGTCTATTCGCAGATAAAGATGAAGACGATAATAAATACCATAAGAAAGTTAGGCATTTTACTGCAGCATCTGGAAGAACAGAATATGGTAAGGGCTTCACAAAACGGGTAATTCGTGAAATACCAGACCATATGGATCCCAAAAAGGCGTTAATAGCACAGTTCTACTTCGAGTGTTCAGCACCCTCCCGCAGCTTGTTACAACAGTCTACAACCGTTTCCTTTAAACCAGATGCACATCAAAACTATGAAACGGACCTAAAATATTGCAAACACTCAAACCTTGAAAAGAACGCAGCACATAAATCACCAAACTGCACCCAATTAGTCTTTTATACACAGAGCGAAGATCCTGGAAAAACTTCTATACATAGGGTAACTATTTCATCTACTCCAGAGATTTTCTACGTAATAATCAATACAGTTTCACGTCAGAAACAGACACAACTAATGCTCTAATGAAATTCAGAATTATAGTCAGTAGCAGCCTCAAAGGCAGAATGTATGTCATAATGGCGAGTCTTGATACACAAGAGGCCTCCGACGCCTTTCGGTAGCTTAGTATTTCGAAAACATTGTATGAATTTCAGTATCCTGGGAGGCTATATAACTTGACATGCAGCTAATTTCACCACAGAACTGCATCGTTATCTGCCAGTAACCTGTGAAAAGAGAGGACAGCAAATAAAGAATGGCCACAGGGTATTTGGTGCAGTGAAGGTCTATGCAACATGTTGTGTAATTAGTTAACTTATCTTGCCCTACTCAAGGCACTCTCTTATAGCCGCTTGTGCGGACGATCCAATTCTCTTAACTAAAGAAAGCGGTCCTGAAACTAAGAGTATCTATAACACAGGATTTGTAACAAATCGCAACTTGGGCCGCAGACAGCAAACTCCGATTCAACGGACAGAAATCAAAACTGCAAAGAAACGGCGATTGTGGCAAACATCGCCCGTATGGATAGAAGCACTATAGCTACAATACGAACCGAATTGGAATTAATAGAGCACAAAAGTTAAGCAGTTTATAGATAGTGAAAGCATACAGGATTACATGCTATGAGGAGCTGTGTGTTTTAGCAATTCTCGCGCACTTAACAAGATGCGAGAAACAACCGAATGGTATGACATAGACAACTGTAGAAACAGCCGATTTATCCAGAATAAGTGAGTTCAGGAATGACAATATTTATCAACCACAAGCTTATTCATCAACGACTGCTCAACGTCCATACTGAATGCTCAAACAGCCAAGTCTACCAATTTGCCATTCTAACTGCAATGAGCCAAGATTTGCAGTGCTCATCACGGACAACAGGATAATACCGGATTCGCTACGAACTTCGAAAAATCATAGCTTCATAATTTAATAAATACGATCAAAACACAGGAATATATAGAATTTCATCTGGTAGATAATTTTCGGATAAGTTAAAGTCCGTCCAGAAGCACGGGACTATGAACTAGCTGATAATATAGCTGAGAGGACAGACCGATCACGAAAAAAGACAGTTGCCGCCAACTACCTGTAAGTGCAACAAAGGAAAAACTAAGACAAAAGTCCCAAAACAAATGGGAGATTGAGTGTCAACGACCTAAAAACTGGAGAAACAAGAATCCGCAGTTATCTACGATCGCCAAATGTTTATCAGTTAAGCTGCTGTTATCACCGAATTTTACAGCCATGTTAGCAGGCCATGGTGAAGTGAAAGCCTATTATGAACGGTTCAAAGTAACGGAAAACCCACTGTTCACACGTCGGGAAAGAGACAAAAATTTTACCAGCGGTTTTAGACTGCAGTAATTTGACGGCAAAGAAGGAGACTCTAAGGAAGCAAACAAGCAAACAGTTGAAAACGGTGGTCGGTCTCCCATCATTATATCAGACATAGTTTTTAAATTAACAATATATTTTTTCAACTTTGGCAATTCGATAAGATTCTCAATTGTATAACAATACCTGACGTCAACTATAGCTTCATAACTGTCCCGGAAAACATGAATGCATGCTAGAAGCCTAACAGATTTGTAATAGTAACTCTCACAATCATTGGCTTCCCTCCAATACTAAAGTGGTGATCCATTGATGCCTCAGAACGTGTCCTACCAACCGATGCCTTCTTCTAGTGAAGTTGTGCCACAATGAATAGTACCTCCTCATTAGCTATTTGATCTATCCATCTAATCTTCAGCGTTCTCTTAGTACCACATTTCGAAAGCCTCTATTCCACTCTTGTCTAAACCTTTTATCGCCCACGTTTCACTTCCATACATGGCTAGATTCCATACAAATACTTTCAGAAAAGACTGCCTGGCACTGAAATCTATACTCGATGTTAACAGATTTCTCTTCTTCAGAAACACTTTCCTTGTCATAGCCATACATTTTATGTTCTCTCTACTTCTACCATCATCAGTTATTTTGCTCCCCAAATAGCAAAACTGATCTACTACCTTAAGTGTTCATTTCCTAATCTAATTCCCTCAGAATCGTATGATTTAATTTGACTACATTCCATTATCCTCGTTTTGCTTTTGTTGATGTTCATCTTATATCCTCCTTTCAAGACACTGTCCATTTCGCTGAACTGCTCTTCCAGGTCCTTTGCTACCTCTGCCCGAATTACAATGCCATCGGCAAACCTCAAAGTTCCTATTTCTTCTCCATGGAATTTAATTCCAACCCCAAATTTTTCTTTTGTTTCCTTTATTGCTTGCTCAGTATACAGACTGAATAACACTGGGGATAGGCTACACCCTGTCTCACTTCCTTCGTAACCACGGCTTCCCTTTCATGCCCCGGGACTCTTATAACTACCGTCTGATATCTGTACAAATTGTAAATAGCCTTTCGCTCCCTGTATTTGATCCCTGTCACCTTCAGAACTTGAAAGAGAGTATTATTGATGACATAAAATTCCTAAAATGGATTGGACTCCTCTAAGGACTGGTCTGAAGGTTGAAAGGTCGACTTCGCTCCATATCCCAGCCTCCCATTGCAGCTTTTTCTGTTTCCGGCTCTTGAAGAAGAATGTACCCCGCTTGCCGCTCAGACATTAAGACCGCTAATTTAAGTGTCCCCAGGAAAGTTCAAGCAGTCATAAAAACGAAGGTTGGCAACACACCGTGATAAGGAGTCCGTCTACTTTTGATCGGATACTGACATACGTCCTCATTCATCTGTTCGTCTACAGTAAAGTCAGAATTCATGCGGGCACAATGTCCTTTGGAGCTTTTACTGTATAAGGAACATGTAGCTGCGGACAGCTTCAGTCTGTCGGCTAATCCGGATGACGGCGGAAAGGTGTGCACCGAAATATCAGTTGAAGAAATGAAGTTTCAGTGCCCGCACGACCGAAATCTAATATTGGCTCGACTTTCATCACATCTTTCTCTGTTGAAAACCATGGCGTATTCTAAATTGTGCCATCACCTCGGCCACAACCGGAAGCTGACTTCGACTTAGTGTTGCACGCCCTGAAGAAGGACAGTTGCAGTAGTAAATGAAATGTACATTTTACAAAAGGAAGTGGTTTACGAAGCAGAAGGATCTCGCAGAAATCGACTCTGACCACCACGCCTACGGGCTTAACAAGATTGTAAAGCTCAGTGAGCAACCTGTGGCACTGTCTAGCAGCAGGAGGCGGAAAACTAAATATTTCAGTATATGGTTTGAAAACATTATATGATTTAGGTGTTTACCTTTTTTACATAAATTCGAGAGATAACAGCATACCGTGGTCATAGGGTACTTCTTCGAATCGTGATCACCTTTTAAGAGTTAGGGAAATGGGCAACACAACTGCTGTGGAATCTTAGAACATATTCCGCTGTCACATGTATTGAGGTACTTTGAACACTATGAACACTAACAGGCTAATCATCACCAATTCTAAAACATCGGCTGAAGCTAAACTCACACTTTTCACACTCTAAAAGTCTCAGATCAATGCGATCACGTGGATGCAACATTTATTGACTTCGAAACTTATTTCACTCAGTTCACTTGTTAATAATTGTACGATTAGTCCTGTAATCAAACGAAACTTGTGACTTTTGTGAGCATTTTTCGGTAGGCCCGACGAAGAACATTATATTGTATGAGGAGCCACTGACTCTTATAAAAGTTATTTAGGGTGCTCCCTGGGAAGCTTGTTGGGATCCTCGATATTAAAATAGAGTTTCAAAAGGAATTTGTCACCTTTAGCGAGAAATTCTTGATAGAGACGACGCAGAATTTTGTCTTGTGAGGAAAGGCATCACCGGATATAGAAATAATTTGAGACGAGCCCCAAGTTAGTTTCACGTTAAATACAATCTCAGATTACTCAGCGGGTGTGCCAGGCATGTGTAATGAAATACTGTATTACAAGTAGACTACATGTGCTCGGACAGATTTTATGGAGGGAATGTGGATGACATCGGAAGTTCACTGAGGCTTTTTGCAGATGATGCTGTGGTGTATCGAGAGGTTGCAACAATGGAAAATTGTACTGAAATGCAGGAGGATCTGCAGCGAATTGACGCATGGTGCCGGAATGGCAATTGAATCTCAATGTAGACAAGTGTAATGTGATGCGAATACACAGAAAGATAGGTCCCTTATCATTTAGCTACAAAATAGCAGGTCAGCAACTGGAAGCAGTTAATTCCATAAATTATCTGGGAGTACTCATTAGGAGTGATTTAAAATGGAATGATCATATAAAGATGATCGTCGGTAAAGCAGATGCCACACTGAGATTCATTGGAAGAATCCTAAGGAAATGCAATCCGACAACAAAGGAAATAGGTTACAGTACGCTTGTTCGTCCAATGCTTGAATACTGCTCAGCAGTGTGGGATCCGCACCAGGTAGGGTTGATAGAAGAGATAGAGAAGATCCAACGGAGAGCAGCGCGCTTCGTTACAGGATCATTTAGTAATTGCGAAAGCGTTACGGAGATGATAGATAAACTCCAGTGGAAGAATCTTCAGGAGAGACGCTCAGTAGCTCGGTACGGGCTTTTGTTAAAGTTTCGAGAACATACCTTCACCGAAGAGTCAAGCAGTATATTGCTCCCTCCTACGTATATCTCGCGAAGAGACCATGAGGATAAAATCAGAGAGATTAGAGCCCACACAGAAGCATACCGACAATCCTTCTTTCCACGTACAATACGAGACTGGAATAGAAGGGAGAACCGATAGAGGTACTCAGGGTACCCTCCGCCACACACCGTCAGGTGGCTTGCGGAGTATGGATGTAGATGTAGATGTAGATGTAGAATGTGCTTAAAACTGCCAAAATTTAAAATTATGACCTTCACAAAACGAAAACCTGCAACTGGGAACAGTTACATTGTAAAAATACGTTGAGGTAGCAATTTCTAGAGTCATGAAATGGAATGTGCACATAGAACCAGTTGTGGGTGAAGAATGCGGTAGACTTTGAGGTGTTTCGTAGAATGCAGGGAAAATACGATTAATTCGCAAAGGTGGCAGCGTACAAAACTGTCAAGTCACCCGTCATACAATATTGCTAATACTTGGGGAACCAAAGCAGATAGGGCTAACACGAAGGAAAGTAACATCTATAGTGACAGATTTGTTTGACTCTACCATGGACTTATGCCTCTGTAAATAGGAGCTGCATTTCATTCGTTCGACCATTCACCACAACATAGCACCACAAGAATCGCCGACGACAAAAATGGCTCTGAGCACTGTTGGACTTAACATCATAGGTCATCAGTCCCCTAGAACTACTTAAACCTAACAAACCTAAGGACATCGCACATATCCATGGCCGATGCAGGATTAGTACCTGCGACCGTAGCAGTCGCGCGGTTCCAGACTGAAGCGCCTAGAACCGCTCGGCCACACAGGCCGGCATGGACTTCATAGTTGTGTGAAGTATACAGATGTAGCTGTGAATGTCTAACCTTGAAGTGGCTTATTTACAGCCATTAGTGAACAAATAATAGAATTATGTCTCATCAGCAAATTATTTATTACCTGCGAAGTAACACAGGATATTAATGTGTCACATATCCACATTCTTATATTTCATGAGAACTAGTATATGTAAAATTGTTCAATGGTACTTATTGAATGTATATGAAGCGAAGCCTAGCACCAAAAATATTCATAGCAATTGTAGGCTCACCGCACATATGTTTCTTTGCTTGAATACGTTTTCGAGTTAATATACTACAGCTCGAAAACATCAACATTTTAGGTGATAAATACATTACATACTGACGAATAGCATGTCCTTTGTGAGCTGTAACGTAAAATGTGAGAAATTCCTGCTATCAAATAAGCACATTTGTACATCGTGATTGAATGACAGCTACATTACTAGGCATAATGAAGTTGGACCACAAAACATTTTCTTCCACGTTACCACTTGTAGTATTTTTAGTGCTCACAAGGAAGACCGCCCACAACCATGTCTAATCTCGGGATAGACAAATATGGAATCTGATCTCAATAATCTCCTTTTCAAAATAAATACTACGAAATTAATAACAAACACCGTCTGAGCCACAGCATTCAACTGATTTTTTGTGCTAAAACTGCTACTATCGATTGTAATTTCAGAGGATATTAAGAGGATTTTCGCCTTACGTTTTCAAATCAAATTCCCTGTATGCAAATTTTTATCTCATAAAGTACGCAACACAACTGTCGGTTTTGCGGATAATCAGTAAATGGCCTCTCACCAGATCTAGCGAACGGAATTAAATTCTGAGATGAAAACGAATTCACAATACAGCAGATCCCAGCACTTAAGAGCACACTTCAAGTTAAGGCGATTAAGGCGACGATATTAACACAGATCGTAACACGGAGTGAAGTCCAGTGCTTTGTAAGACCTTCATAAGCAGCTTTAAGCTTTCTGGTGTAGTAAACGACTGTAAGGCACTAGACACTACTTCATTAACGTGTTCCATAAAAGCAACGCAGGAGATTGCACTCAGCGTCCCGGTTAACTGTATCTGCGGCTTGCCGTAACCCGGGAAGAAGTACGTTAAACGTTACGGCGTTGGGTCGACCTCCCCTGCGGTGCCCCTTTCTTGCTAGGCATTACTGTTGCTGGATCACGGGAGGAAAGCGCAAGCACGGGAAACATGCGTTAGAAATATTTTCTTTTTGCAGTACTGCACCAGTATACACCAGTTTCCTTAACGAATCTCACTCTCATATTCAACAGTCAACCGTTTGATTACTTTACAAAAGGGTAAAAGTGTTAAATGTCTTAGGTTCAGCATGTAAGCGAGACAAAGTTTAGAAGACATTGGAAACTATTTTCAAAGTTTTTTGGAAGTTGCTACGTGCTCTTATTCTCTGACACTGTTTCAGTATATTCAGCGTGACTTGCGCACCGCGGGATACGCTTCCTCAGGAGATAAACACAGTTTATAATTGTAATACACACCTTAGTTTACGTAAGACTATACCTCTTAATGACTAGATTATGATAACGACTCATATTTTAAATTTTCTTCCATAAATATATGAAAATATTGAAAATAATTTTTTTGTTGCATCTGACAGCTGTTAGGTACGCAACCAGCAACTGGGATCTCACACCATGATCATGAAGTGGGCTAGCTGTTTAATATTAAACATGAATCTATCATAGATAAATAGGAAAGTTTGGGATTTCTTCCAGTACATAGTAATGAAGTGAGTGCTACCTCAAACATCCTATGCAGGTTGAAAGGGGTATGAGTGCAGACATTTCTATTGGTGACTAGGGGTGGTGTACTACACAACATTACACCAGCAACTACGTCATTTGTGGAGTAATAATTACAGACCATATATTTTTTGGTTAGGTAGTACCTGTAAGTACATGTGGCACAAGGAAGCCAATAACATTTATTTTCCCCATGGCAGCAGGTCAGAGAATGAGGTGTGGAAGCAGGAATGCAAAACCCGAAGTCTATACTGACAGGCGTCGTTCATTTCGCGGCCCGCATGCAGAAAACATCAAGGCGTCATGTTTGTGACGTATTTTTGCGAAGAGAGTTCGACGTAGAGAAAACGACAACTTACGCTCAGGTGTGCGCATTTTAAGGTACCACATAGAAAAACATTTTTTCTTAAATCCGGTACTAACCGTATAACCTGCTTCGCATGTTGAAGGCTCTTCTGCTCTTCTTAACTTACGATTCTTCGACGCTGTAGCATGCATCCCTGTAACCTGTGTCTTCCTGTGGTAAAGGACGTAAACAAACTTATTCCTTCAGGTATTCATGTTGCTACTTCTTCATTTTGTTCCTTATCTGTCCGCTTCAGTATCTTTACATTCTTCGATACTAGAATATTTCATGCACATCCAGTATTTTCTTCACGTTTTGGTTCCGCAAAACATACTTTCAGGTAACATTTATCTCTAATTCATAGCAAAATCAGATAAAAGCTGAGCTGCCAGTTGTGAGGCCACAGAACAAACCTATCACGATATCAGTAGAGACATTGCATTGCTTGCTTATTTTTTACTCTGCTTGGTGTTCATAATAATACCAATAACGTAATAATGGAATCATGTCTTCACAGACACATTCAGTGCAAGCTTTGTAGCAATGTTTGCTTGGTCGTTATCACAGTTGTCTTCGGCGATTCGTTTTGCATTCGACCAATAGAATTCGTTCGTGAACTGTTAGCCATGTGAACTTCCCTGTTTGAGGAGATTTTGCTATTCTTTTTCTGTACTTGAACTTCCAGAACTACTTTCAAATCAACGCTGCGTCCTCATGTTCGTCGTAAGGCTGCCTTTGTTTGACGGATGTACATTCTGTGGCGGAGATACTACAGTGCATAAGGAATCGGCTGAGATAATTACGATTTATTTCCTGTGATGAGATTTACATATCGTGGCGAGGTTATTTCGGCACTGTTAGTGAAGACATTTCCGTGAACAGGTGTCGGGTCGTATGCTCAACTGCATTGAAATAGGGCTCATAAGTAGCACTAATGTACAGCTGTTTAAAGCTAGTTAAGGCATCTCTCATGCTTTAGTTTGCTTAATTTAGTGACAGCTGTAAACTTATGTTACGATGTTCTTCTACTTGTACCTTAAGATCTTGCGTTGTAGGTTTCAATATCCCTACGGGGCTCTAACGTTTTCCGCTTATATTTACTGACAATATATTTGCTTTTCAATTCACGAATCCTGCCATTTATTTTTTCTTTCTGCTACTTGAATGTCCCCGGTTGCTTCGCCACCATCTTACTACCAGGGCTATTCAGAAAGAAGGGAACGTTCCGGCATTAAAACAAAGTACTAGAAATACATTTTTTATATACATCTGAAAGGGAAACTGACATACTTCTTCTCCACATAGTCACCAACCCCTTTGAGGCACTTATCATAGCGGTGGACGAGCTTTGAAAGATCTTCGTCGCTAAATTCTGCCGCCTGACGCAAGAGCCAGTTAGTCACGCCTGCCTGGAGTTCCGCGTCGTCATCAAAGCGCTGCATTGTAAGCCAGTTCTTCATCTTGGGAATCAAGTAGCAGTAGCTTGGTGTAAGATAGGCTGTAGGGCGGATGAGGGACAATTTCCCATACAAATGAATTAAGGAGTTGTTTTGTACAGTTTGCCGTGTGAGGTAGGGCATTGCCCTGCAAAATTCAAATTTTGGGAGTCAGCTTTCCTCGGCGTTTGTTTTGAACTGCTCTTCTAAGGCTGTGCAAAGTTTGACAGTACCTGGCAGAATTTATGGTTGCTCCACGTTCGAGAAAATCAATAAGAAGCACATCTTGCCTATCTCAAAAAACTATCGCCATCAACTTCGTTGCCGACAAGGTTTGCCAACATTTTCTTCGTTTTTGGGGGGACCTTGTGTGTCCCCACTCTATGGACTGTAATTGTGTCTCGCAGTTGACGTGTTTAACCCAAGTCTCGTCACCGGTTACGAATCGATCCAGTAATGATCAAAAAGTTTGTTGTAGGCCTCCGGAAATGTCAACGTTGCCCCCATTGTTTGTTCTTTGTGGTGCTCTGTAAGCATTTTGGGCACCCATCCTACACAAGCTCCTTTACTGTGAAGCGACGGTTTTCACGAATCGTTTCGTCAACTTTAGGGACCAGATCGTCAATGCTCCAGCGTTCACTCTTCTCTTCGTCTTGAACGTTGGTTTGGCCATTTTTAAACGGAATGCACCATTTCCGGACGGAACATTCACTCATTAAGTTGTTTGCGTACACTTCGCACAGTGCACGATAAATTTCTATTGGTATTAGTTTTTTTTAACAAGAAAAACCACATCACAGACCGCATCTCACAACAGGCGAGATTTTCAATTGCAAAGCACATTTCAAATTCGAATATCGAAACAACCAGACACGCAGAGAATTTCCCGCTGTCATGGATGGGTGCCGGACTGCTGAGCACTTACATACCAAAATATGCGCGATCGGCTCCCGTCTAGCGGCGTCAGGCGGAAACCCTCCCTAGTTTCTGAATAGCCTTCGTATATTACAAGAGCTAACTTCACGGCCTACAAGTGAAGAGATCAAGAAGCACTCACCTGCAGACCTGCCACTAAACAACATCAGTAATAAAAAGTCATTGTCCTTATGCATTCCGGTTGCAAGTGCTGAGAACGGTAGGTCGACATGTGCTCCATTCCTACTACTGTTGGTGAAGTATTGGGTCGCGTAAACTAATATAAGATTACAATATTATATATAAAGGCCATTCATGCCTTAAAATTGTATACAGTTATTCACGAAATGCTTACACAAACGGGAGGCTGTCCCATCACACATCTGTATTCTATCAACTAAAGGCCAATTCATATAAAATGCAATCGATTACCTTTGCGAAGTAATATATTCACTGTGAAATAAGCAAATATCCGTTGCACCAAATTTGTGAAAATATGTTTGTTGTGTGACTATTTCCTATTAAATTCATGAGTCAGATCGCGATTAATTTCTTTCTGGATAATTACAAATGCACATCCTGCTTATCGTGAAAGTCTCAGGGCTAATTATCATTAATTTGTGAGTAGTCTATGCTTTTTTAACACACGCTTCTTTCAAACATAATTACAACAAACAGTTACAAGTATGTTGATTAGGGCTGATATCGATAGTATGTAAACTTGACATTCATAAATCGAAAAGAATTAGAATCAACTGGCCTTTAAGGATGACTTTCTGAAACTCTCTGAGAGCCCACAGGAGGCGACCATACAGAGCCACCTGCCAGCAAGGACCAGAGCGGAACGCCTCTTACAGTCTCGTTACAAAAGACCAGATTCATGATGAATCAGAAATATCGAACAAAATTACTTGAAATAGAAAAGCGACAATTTACGAGGATAAATAATTTCAAGCAACATAGAGGAATTTCATGACAATATATGAAAATGGTCCAGAGAATGCGATAGGCGATCAGATCTTAAAAACGGAGAGATAATATCGGATAACTAAAGTCTTTTACTGGTAAATTCTATGTTCTAGTATGCAAGAGCAAGACATTATAATATTGTGGTGAAAACAGAATGTTAGTACATCAGTGAATGCCTCTCGATGAACTACTGGGTGTAATCCTATGTGGGACTAGCTGGAAATTTCCTAGCAACAAAGGAGTCTATCAGCATGTGCGGATCATCTCGTAGACTTTAAGGAAAAGGAGGCTGATATTTCTTGGAGAGCTGTACAGAATGAACAAAGATGGACTATCCCAACAAATAAAAGTGGGAATGCCAAACCTTTTAAGAGTCATTTTTTCACAAAGCATATTTCCAGTGATACTCGGTTTTCGGTACTCTTCTGCATGTCCCAAGATATGTTCAGTTACCAAAGCAAGGATAAAATGATTCAAGCAAGGGTTACTAGGTAGCGCATGGTGGTTGTACGAGCCACTGCTACCCTCTGGAGTTCCAAGTGACAAACATGACAAACATCAATGTCTCCACTACTTATCCATACG
The DNA here is from genome assembly GCF_023897955.1 of Schistocerca gregaria. NCBI lineage: Eukaryota > Metazoa > Arthropoda > Insecta > Orthoptera > Acrididae > Schistocerca > Schistocerca gregaria. Next base: position 799,727,104 of record NC_064922.1, on the reverse strand, counting down.
TAGTTTGTGCGCATGTTTACCTATGTTTGTATCGGTAAAATATATTTGTAATGGAGGAAGATAATTTGGGCAACAAAAACATTAAAATAACTTGGAGAAGAAAGGTAATCAAGGCTTTTGTTTTGCAAGATTTACACATGATAAATGAGTTAGTTAAAGGTATGAAATTATCACATGTAATTTCTGCGTACACTACCGAGTACTTTGATTTTAAAGAAGCTGGTTTTGTCTGTCCTGGCGTGTAAGATTTCCTGATGGAGTACGATCAAAGTGTCTCTTACTCATCCACCTCAAATATCTATTAAAAATTCCCAGACTGCAACAGAAGGACGGAAAAATGTAAATGTATTTAAAGGAACAAAGGCCGTGACTGATTTAATCGATGCAATATTTCATCTGAAAGTCCACCCACGTTCATCAGTTGTAAAGCAAAAAGACCTGTTGACGAAGTTGCCATTTCTTCCTCAGCAGCAAAGGTACTTTAACACTAAACTTTGCAACAGCTGATGCCAAGAAAGATATTATGTAAGAAATGGAGGTCGATACTGAGTGTCTTTTTCCATGAACTTAAATCCGTTAGCCTCTTGCCAAATTCATAGGCATAAAAATGATTTTTAATGATTAATAATTCAAACATTACTGCTGTATTTCTGTATTGTATTGTCACAAATAAAAGCGTAGTGCCTCCGTATTAATAACACATTCAACAAAACTTTGTTCTTTGCGCATGGAACCAGTCTGTTCCCTGGTGTGGAACCCAGAACATTATCCACAAATTATTTGTTCCCTAATTTGTCTCGTAAATTCTCGAAAAGGTGGGGAGAGGAACATAGCTGTGAGGTATCTACATCTACGTCTATACTCTGCAAACCACCGTGAGGTGCATGGTAGAGGGTACGTCCCATTGTAATTTATGTTTATTCCTTTTAATTTCACGAATGGAACGTGGGAAGAAAGACTATTTGAATGCCTTTGTGCGTGCAGTAATTATTGTAATTTTATCCTCACGACCCCTGTGTGACCGATATGTCGGAGTTGTAGTATATCCCTAGAGTAAACATTTAAGGCCGGTTCTTGAAACTTTAATACATTTTCTCGGAATAGTGTACGTCTGTATTCAAGTGCCTGCCATTTCAGTTGTATCTCTGGGACACTCTCCAATGGATGAGACAAACCTGAAGCCATTCGTGCTGCCCATCTCCGTATGAGTTTAGTATCCCCTGTTAGTCCCGTCTGGTATGAGTCGCACGCACTTGAGCAAAAAGTTCTTAATCCAGTCCAAATTTCTCTTGATACCCCATATAAACGCATTTTTGACAATAAGTGTAAGTGCAGTGCTGAGTCAGATGCTTGTCGGGAATAAGAAATATAGCATCTGCCAGGTCGCTTTGATCCAAAGCTTTCAGTATGTCATGTGAGAAAACTGAGAACTAGGTTTCACATGTTTTCAGAAACCAAGCTGGCTGCCATTGAGAAGGTCAATCTGTTCAAGATACCTCATTATGTTTGATCTCAGGATATGTTCTAAGATTCTACTACAGATCGCTTTCTAGGATACTGGAAGGTAGGTTTGTGGATCACTTCTAAAGCCCTTTCTGTAGACGGATGTGACCTGTGCCTTTTCCCAAGAACTGGGAATCTACGATAGATTACAGCGAGAATACAGCCTAAATCAGCCGAAAATTCAGGAAAGGGTTTCTATCGGGGCCTGGAGCTCTGTTCAGTGTTAACGATTCCAGCTGTTTCCCAACACCACTGGCACTAATACTTATCTCATTCGTCTTTTCACTGGTACGAGGATTAAACTGGGGCAATTCTTCTGGGTTTTACTTTGTAAAGGAATATTAGAAAACGGGGTTAAGCTTTTCAGTTTTTCCTTTGCTATCATCAATTTCAGTTCATGTCTCATTCGCTAGGCACTGGACACTAACTTTGGTACCACTAACAGCCTTTATATACGACCAGAATTTCTTATGATTTTACCAAATGTCATTTGACAATATTCTGCAATGACAGTCATTGAAGGCACTACGCAATGGTCTATTGACAGCTAAAGGTGTTTCATTCAGCGTCTTTCTATTAATAGCCCTACTCTTTGTGTTATACCTCTTATGCTATAATATCTGTTTCTTTAAAAGGAGGTTCCCTCCAATTATGAGCTGTTCCACTGGGTAGGTACCTATCCACTGAGTGGTCAACTATTCTTTTAAACTTGAGCCAGAGTTCCCCTGCATTCTCTGACCTGTGCTGTAAGTTTCAAGTCCCTCTCTGAGAGGTGACATTAGTGATTTAATCTAGTTTACTGAGTATACATATCTTTCTGCTTGTTTTAGTCGTCCTTTGCACTTTGGTAATCATTGTTGCCACAACCGCGTCATGGTCACTGATACCAGTTTCGACGTGGGCATCCTCAAAGAAGTGAAATATATTTTTTTTCCGTTAGATCCAATATATTTCCGTCATGAGTAGGTTTCTTAACTACCTGTTGTAGGCTGTTTTCTGACAAGGCATTTAGTTATGTTCCATAGGCTATCTTATCACACCCACTACTAACAAAACTATTTTTCCCAATTAATTTTTGGATTATTAAAGGCTCCACCGATGATTACAGTATGACTGGGGAACTTATGTTCAAGTGAAATGAGGTTTTCTCTGAAGTTTTCGGTTACATCAGGAGGTGAGTCTGGTAGGCGATGGAAGGATCCAGTTATTTTATGCCCACACCTGATACTGAGTCTTGCCCAAATTATCTCAAATGCAGCTTCAGTTTCTATTTTGGCAGTTTGAGATTTTTTTTTCTACTGAGGCAAATATACTACCTCCATTTCCCATTTGCCTTTCCTTTCCATATACACTGAAATTCTCCCCAATACTCTCACTGTTATCAATTTCAGGTTTCAACCAGCTTTCTGTACCTAATATTATGTAAGCTTCACTACTGTTCATGAGCGCTCCAAACTCTTGCACTTTGTAGCGAATGCATGGGCAGTTAACCAGTAGGACTGTAGTACTCTCGCCTATGTGGCGCATTTCTTTCATCTTATACTGATACTTCTGGGTTGACTACAGCTACCGTTATCTGGATTGGACGAAGGGTCTCCTATCTAAAAAGGACCTTGTGTGCACCTCACACACAATCGGCAGGCTTTGATATGTAGTGCACACCTGACTTATTTATGGGAACCCTACCGTTCTCATCCCAATGGTGCAAGTCCACGAAGGTCACAGCCTAGCTTGTCGCAGAAATTTCGATGTCTCTGGTTCAGTCCTTCAACTCGACTCAGTACCAAAGGGCCACGATCAGTTTTGGAAAAAATGCTGCAAATTATGTGCTTCGTTGAAACTCCACGCACAAGACTGGTCTTCTCAGCCTCCTCTGGCAGTCGCTGGAATGACCCAAGAATGACTTAGGAGCCCAGATGAATGGCAACATTAGTTCCAACGTGCGTCACAATCTGCAGTTAGTTGCATCCTGTTGCCTCAATGGCTTCCGAAATAGCTTCTTCAGCATGTTGATTGAGGCCCCCAGGCATACAGCCGGCCGGAGTGGCCGAACGATTCTAGGCGCTACAGTCTGGAACCGCGCGACCACTACGGTCGCAGGTTCGAATCCTGCCTCGGGCATGGATGTGTGTGATGTCCTTATGTTAGTTAGGTTTAAGTAGTTTTCAGTTCTAGGGGATTGATGACCTGAGAAGTTAAGTCCCAAAGTACTCAGAACCATTTGAGCACAGACATACACACTTCGTGCGCCTGGTGCCATTTCCTGTCCCTTGCTGCAATTTCTCTAAGAAGTGCCATCGTTGGGCGTATGTTTGAACGGCGGACGGTTAATAGACACTACCTTTTTGCATTTGCCTCCTTCTGACACCGGACAAAACAGGTTTCCCCGCAAAAGGTGAAGCGAGTCTCACTGAGTGAGTTTAAATTTCAGAGAAAGACAGCACTTGTTGATTACGGGGGGGGGGGGGGGGGGGGGTCAGTACAGCACCGTGAGCCATCCCTGGTCCCCAATCAACCTGCTGTACATGACGTCTAGATCTACCATTGAGTCACCACTCGCGGTCAAATGGACGGGTAATGACAGGACCTGTACTTTCTGCACAGGAGACAGGATACACTGGAGAGGATTGCACTTGAGTTACCTATCGTACAGGTATGACAGGTACACGACTCTCGGGAGCTCTTCCAACACACCGATTTGCAGCTGCTGTCAGTCGTGTGACAGTAGACAGGGCGATTTCCTACTGCTTACGAAGACAACCAACTCATCCCGTATTTGAAAACAGGAATAACAGTGGAGCTTCATTTTGGCTGCTGCAATGTATTACAAGGTATCAGAACATCTTCCCAGTTTTTTTATAGATAAAAGTAAGTTAATTACAAAAAGAGATATATTGTTTTTGATTCCCCTTAGAAATATGATGTTTGACATTTAGAACTTTTGACATTCCACTCTCGGAAAGTCCTTCAGGGGTGTAATACCACGGAAGCACACGTCGGAGAATGGAACGTGTTTCGAAAAAAAACACATTGTTTATAAGGGATTCAAGTCAAACGAAGGACTCCAAAGACCAGGAGGTCAAAGCCGGAATAACTTATGTAACAACGTAGCGATGTTATGAAGAAGATTTGAAATCAGATTAAACTCCGTACAGAGAGAACAAACTTAAGTTGTAGCATGATCTCAAAGTGGTCAATTAACCAATTAAAATCCGCAGCTTAGTGGAAAAACGGTTAAACTAATGGAAATGGATAAAAAATTGGTACGGTATTTCGTCTTCCTCCGTGAAATATTTACAACGTTATTTCGGCTGCGAGACGCCACTTTGCCCTGTCCTTGAAAGTGTGACTGTGCATTGTGTGACATAATCCGTAGCCGAGACAATCTGTAGGTAGCGCATACGCGAAACCTACCTTTCTCTCTTTGGCCAGCGCGAAGCGCAGCCGGCGCTGCTGCGTCTGTCGTGGGGGCGGAGACGACTGCGAGGAGAAGCCGGCGGACGGCGGCGGCAGCGTGGCGGAGGCGGTGGCGGCGCCGCCCCCCGTCGGCGTGACCGGCAGCGCTAGCGCCGGGGGCGGCTTGCGGCGCCGCGACCGGAAGGCGCCCAGACCCACGACGCCGCCTCCGCCGCCGCCGGCCCGGGCCCCCGGCGACGAAGACGCCGCCTTCTTCTTGGACCGCGAGCGCGGCGTCAGCATGGGGCACTGCGACTCGTTGGAGCGGCGCGGCAGGCTGGACGTGGCGAAGCAGCGAGTGCTCGAGCCGGTCTGGCCGCTGCACTGCGACCACAAACAGAGAGACCTCAGCCTCCAGGGTTGGACACCGGACCGCAACACAACACACGTGCCAGTGTACACACCGTAAGGGGACAAGCTTGTGAAAAATGACCAAAAATTTGAAAAAAAATCTTGGTCTATAGAAAAGAGCATTTGATGCTGTTTTCAAAAATGTATAGTTAATGTGCATTATCATTTTCCGTCGGTTCTAAAATTGAGGTTGAACGTAATGTTGCACAGGGACACGCCCAACTGTCAGTTTGAAGTGAGTCGGAATACGTGATGCATTATTTTGTCCTTCCGTCTTTTCCGTCGTTAGTTACGGATCGTTAACACGGGTGTATTGCAGAAGGCGCTGACTCCCGGAATCAAAGTAGAGGCATATCTAGAAGGCTATGGTTTGTATGTAAACAAAGAACTGAGAATATATGATTTCGGAATTTCATACACCTGCTGTTTTGTAGTCATTATGTGTTGTTCTGTTTCTGTGCTACAAATGCCGAGAGTAAAGAAATTTCGCCCGAAACGAAAGTTTCGCGGCAACCAGCTCCAAACACAACCGAGTAATACACATCAGCTGCTTCAAAAGGCGCCCACGAAAACTCTGTCTACAGGTAGTGCTTCCCGACTTTAACTTTAGCTTTCTTAATGTAATAAGAACAAGCCTAGTAGCATTGTGAGCAGCAATAACTGCGGTAATGTTAGTGTGAACTTAAATACGCTGTCAAGACATTTCAAGAATGCTGTGAAATGTAAGCACTACAATTGTGAAGATTGTATTGACGTTTCTGAGGCGATTTCAGCAAGGGAGGGTCTTTCACGTCGGTTAGTGATTGCCTGTAACTAGTTTAAGATGCACTGTGATACTATCACATGGCAAGTAACTGATAATCGACGTTACAGTGTAAATATTGAGCTTGCTTATGCATTGCGATGTACTGGAAGAGGAAGGAGAGCTGCTCAGGCGTTTTGTGCAGTGATGCTTTGCCTCCACCGCCACTGTGGTTTGACAGATACAATAAATTAATACATAATGCTTTAGTATCGGGATCGGTTGGTAGGGCATATTCTGAGGCATCAAGAGATCACAAATTTAGTACTGGAGGGCAGCGTGGAGGGTAAAAATCGTAGAGGGAGACCAAGAGATGAATACACTAAGCAGATTCAGAAGGATGTAGGCTCCAGTAGGTACTATGGGATGAAGAAGCTTGTACAGGATAGAGTAGCATGGAGATATGCATCAAACCCGTCTCAGGGTTGAAGACCACAACAACAGCAACAACATGCTTTATTTGGTGTAAGTGAACATTCAATAAAAAGAGCACCAGGAGAAGCAGTGGCCTTGTATGAGAATACTGATAGTGTAGCAGCCTTTGATGGATCTTGGCAGAAGAGAGGTCATACTTCTCTGAATGGGGTTGTAACTACCACATTTATTGGAACTGGTAAGATACTAGATTATGAATGTCTGACAACCATGTTTGTGTAAAGAGCTTTGATGGCCCAAGTGGCAACATTGAAACGAAAGGAGTTGTAAACTTTTCAGAAGATCAGAGGTTAGTGGTGGTGTGAGGTTTGTAGGCTACCTTGTCGATGGACACTGTAAAGCACACACTACTGCTGTTAATGACAGACCATATGGGGACACTCTAATAGAGCAGTCTGAATGTATTGGCCATGTAAGGAAAAGAATGGGGGCTCAGCCGAGAAAATTATGTAAAGACTTCAGTCGAAAACAACTGTCAGGTGGAAAACACACAAGTGGTCCAGGTCGTCTTCCAAACAGTAAAATTGATTCTTTCCCTCAATATTGTGGACTAGCAATAAGGTAAATGTAGGAGATTGGGAGAACATGAGACGAGCTGCTTGGGCAATATCATTTCACTGAGTGTCGAAATCCCACAGCATAGTTTGTATCCAAAAGGGGAAGATTCATAGTACAAGTATTGGTTGAGAAACGCTACAGGCATACATTATACCGACCAATCCCTACCACTTGCTGTAATGGAGGCAATTAGGCCCATATGAATGGATGTGGCAAGTAAAAATCTATTTACGAAATGTATTGCATGGGGTCTCTCAGAATGCAAATGAAAGCTTCGACGGCTGTATATGGGAGAGAATACGTAAAACTGTATTTGTTGGGCTGACACTACTGAGTATTGGTGGAACACATGCAATAACAACATTCAGTGATGGTGCAATTTCAAGGATCAGTGTTATGAAGAAATAGAACATCCAGACGGGAAGGTATATGGCTTCAGCTCTAACTGCTATTAATAAGTGGCGGGTAACCGAAGCAGAGACAGCTGCAGAAGCTGCCACCAAGGATAAAGAAAAGAATGAAGAGAAAGAGTATGGAGGACAAGGAAACAGGAGGACAACTGAGAATAGTGGTAAGTTAATATCTCTGTAAATATTCTTTTGCGATTTACCGAAAACTTGAATTTTCATCATTCAGGTACACGTTTCTGCTAAATTACTGAAGTTACACTCACAAAAATTGGTACAGACATTTTTAATGACCTCCTCTACCTCCCTTGACTACTATGTATTGCAAAATTTATAACATGATGGTGATATGCGTGATAGTTGAGCTACATTTTAAAAGGTTTTTGTTGTAGTAAAATAAATTACTAGTGTTTTTCACAGATCAGCATTAGGGAAGGAAACTGAAGGCATAAAACACTTATGTGAATGCTGCCTGCACTCTGACTCCTTTTGCAGGCAGTACAGTAAATGGTTCCAAACAAAATGGTACTGCAGTGAAATAATGTTCCATTTTTATACTGTTACAAATACTGCTGTTAGTACCAAAATATAATAAATATCTCAATAACTTTTTGGAAAATGCTTTGACTAATGATCCTAATCGTGTATAAGAATTTTGAGCTATCTCTCATTTATAAATCACTTGCACTATGAAGGTGAAGATAATGCTAAAAATGTAGCCTGTACAGGGGCTTGTAATGCCTCTACATTCGTACAACAAGTACACGCCAGGAAACAGAACATTAAATCATAGATAATAACCTAATGACTGTGACAAAATTGTGAATGACAATGAGATGACATAAATCACCTAACATGAAAGGATACAGCAGTCCCACCAAAATACTGTACAACGTCATACATGTTTATAAATGAAAATTGCAAAATTGTAGATGATCCACAGCATTAATTTACTTTGTCAACAAGTTATTATCTATATAATCTGTTGTTGTTGTTGTTGTTGTCTTCAGTCCTGAGACTGGTTTGATGCAGCTCTCCATGCTACTCTATCCTGTGCAAGCTGCTTCATCTCCCAGTACCTACTGCAACCTACATCCTTCCGAATCTGCTTAGTGTACTCATCTCTCGGTCTCCCTCTACGATTTTTACCCTCCACGCTGCACTCCAATGCTAAATTTGTGATCCCTTGATGCCTCAAAACATGTCCTACCAACCGATCCCTTCTTCTAGTCAAGTCGTGCTACAAACTTCTCTTCTCCTCAATCCTATTCAATACCTACTCATTAGTTACGTGATCCATCCACCTTATCTTCAGTATTCTTCTGTAGCACCACTTTTCGAAAGCTTCTATTCTCTTCTTGTCCAAACTAGCTATCGTCCATGTTTCACTTCCATACATGGCTCCACTCCAAACAAATACTTTTAGAAACGACTTCCTGATACATAAATCTATATTCGATGTTAACAAATTTCTCTTATTCAGAAACGCTTTCCTTGCCATTGCCAGTCTACATTTTATATCCTCTCTACTTCGTCCATCATCAGTTATTTTGCTTCCCAAATAGCAAAACTCCTTTACTGCTTGAAGTGTCTCATTTCCTAATCTAATTCCCTCAGAATCACCCGTTTTAATTTGACTACATTCCATTATCCTCGTTTTCCTTTTGTTGATGTTCATCTTATATCCTCCTTTCAAGACACTGTCCATTCCGTTCAACTGCTCTTCCAAGTCCTTTGCCGTCTCTGACAGAATTACAATGTCATCGGCGAACCTCAAAGTTTTTACTTCGTCTCCATGAATTTTAATACCTACTCCAAATTTTTCTTTTGTTTCCTTTACTGCTTGCTCAATATACAGATTGAATAACATCGGGGAAGATAATCTAAGAATAAATTATTTTATCTAATCTGGATATAAAACCATCCCTAGGAGTTATCCACATTCCTTAGTTATACAAAATATGCTTATTTTCTGCATGTGAATCGTTGGATTTGATAACCTCATTTGCGCAATGTTGCCCATTTTCAGGTATGTTAAAAAACAAAAATGACAACTCGACTCTACTCTTGTGTTTACAATATTACAAAACTGCGTGGTGTCACTTAGTTCTCTCCTTGATTATGTGTCTTTGTTTTGTGCATTCCTAATCTGTCGCTGAGACACGATTTTTATTTGCTTATAGTAAAAAATACATACAACACACCATTTCTCGTAGTTACTCAGTAACAAGTCTCAAAAGTACTGTCAGTTCACTGTCATAAATTAATGCCCAATATCCATGCTGTCTTTTCTATTAAAATTTTAAGAAATTTCATTTGTCAGAATCTCCCGTAGTGCTTTTTTAAATATAACGTATACATAAAACGTTTGAAAGCATGAAATATGAAACAATAATGAGGATTTCGTAGAATCACGCACCTCCCTCTCCGATGATTTAAAGGAAAGAACAAAGGACAGGTTTTTAAGCACTGACCTATATTTTCCTTTTAAAGGCATATTTGTAACTCTGTCCTTACTTTTATCGTTGAAAGATATGAAGGTGGCCGACTTTGCACAAAACAGGTTGAAATGGGCCCACACCTTCGTATTTACTGTGCTATAATGGATAGCGATAAGTGAGTGTCTAACGTTAGTGTTATACAAGATGATTCAGCGGCTCCTACCTAAAGGTTTTATGCAATGTGCAACTCCAGCAACAATCACATGCGGGTTTTCACACTCTCTCGCTCGCTGCATGGGAACTATTTGTCCCACAGCAAAAACGAATGGGACATTTTTTCTAGGAAATGTAATAGAGTTAAACTTCATACTGGGACACATTTTCGCTGGAAGCAACCGTTTTCGCGTATGAAGATCTCTTTTGTATATTTTTCTTGAATCATTCGAAAACTATGGCTTGTAGCGAAAACGTGTCCCAGCACAAAAATTTCCAGCCAAAAACGCTGTTCATTTATTCTGTAGGACCAATAGTTTGCATGTAGTGAGAGAAAGAATACAAAAATGCTTAGCATTTTAATGCTTTACACATTGCATAAAATTCTTAGGTTGCATTTTTTGTGGTGTTCCTCTTCTTATAAATGCCAAGAGGAACAATACCAAAAATTCGACATGTACGTAATATGTAGAAAATCGTCCAAGCAACCTGTAAGTACAGTTCAAAATAGTACTGCATAATAGCAAAAACCAACCGCCAGAACTTTTCATAACCTATAGGTACATTGACTTCAGTATAAACTAAATAGCAAAAATAAGTACATATTCCAGGCCACTGAAGAAGCCTTGCAGAAAATTAATGCGAAACGCATATGGCACGAAAATTGTGTATCATTCAGTTGTAGTCAGACGGCCCATAAAGTAAAAATTATCAGTATACTGTAATATTACGCGCAACTGAAGAAGACAGGATTACAATAGTTGAAGATGTGTGAAAAACATTGGTTCACGATACGATCACCGCCTGACACTAAAATCACAGTGCAGTTAGAGATCACACAAGGAGACTGTTTCTTTCTTTTTCATTTATACATACTACGAAAATTTATTTTCTAACCCGGAAAAGCCACTCTATTGTTGTTCTTATTTCTATCGCTTTAGATAGAGGTAATATTCTATTAACGCTCAACGGCTCAATTATTTCAATGGTTAACACACTTGAATTGTACTTCATACAGTTTCTGAGCGTTGCCTTCCTTTTTAACGTCATCTTTTGTAATCTGACGGCGTGTAGTTAGCAGATCCTACTCCCCTGTCGTGGCTGTTGCAACCACGATCTTAATAGCTGCTCTGGAAAGAAAACGTTTTATTTCAAAATAAAAAAACCAAAACTAACACATGACTCAGGTGGCCTGCCACGATCCTACGCATATTCACCGTTCCAGTACTGGTCTATTCCGACACAACTTGTATTATTATCAAAAACTTTTTCTTGGTTTGTCATCGGGATTGTATCATCCCTAATAAAGCTTCGAGAGGTTATTTACGTCTGTAATAGTAATAGTTATTTATAACTGTAATAGTTATTTACGTCTGTAATAGTTGCCTTACAAAGGAGCTTCCACAATTTGCGCGTCATATCCATAGCATTTACCATTGATGATAGTAATTAGGTTGCTCGGGGGCTCATGTGTCTTGAATAAATTACTTCAACCTGTTACTGCTGAGTCTCACGTCAAATGGTGTCTTTCTCCTATGCTGCAGTGTGGCAATGACATATTTATTTTCGAATAAGCTACTGCTAATTAAAATACCTCTATTGTTTCGATTAGCGTTTGCACACAGCCTTGACGTCAGCCCATGCCTTGCGCCACGCAGCCTCTTAATATTCTATCAGCCGCTTGTGGACATAAAGAAGATAAAAGAACGTCATAGATCCTCATCACCAGCTAATTTTAGAAAAGATAGGGTTTCAAGGCTTAATTCATCACGCTTGACACCACTCTCTGTCTTAATGATCTCTCCAAGTGTCTGCCCGTTTACGGTACACAGGAATATGTAGTTACATTATTATGAACGTCTTTAACATTTTCGTTACACACTGCCTCAAACTCAATGTAAGACGCAGTCAACGTCAGAAGTGTTTCGTCACTCAGATGTTTGTCCTTAGGACCTTTTCGAATTGTCTAAGCAGTGTAAGATGGGCTAGAAAGAATTAAATCTTCAACATGAACAATTTTTAAATAATATCTAATAATTCAATTACGCACATAGAATATTCGAATTCGTAGTTTGGCTAGCAACAGATAATAGGAAGATTGTAAGCAGAATCACATCACATACACGAAATGTTGTCACACTCACACAGACTTCTTGATTTTTAAGCTTATATCCTGAAATTATTTAAAGATAATACGAAGTTTCATATTATTTATTTATTCTACAGTATTTGTTAACTACTTTGTTATAGCCGCAATATCAAATTCTGCAAAGGATATATTTTTAAGCATGCAAAACACATCATGTTGGTATCTCTTATGCAGTATATGAAACCTGCGAAGCACCCAAGATTCAGTATATTTCAAACATCTTCCAGTGACAACAATAGAGAAACCGATAATAAACTTATTCACTGAAACCGAAGGTTTTAACATTTTGAGAATGTAAGTCATCACAGCCACTGATGAAACACCTTAGTGGCACACAAGCTAATAAATGTAGGCAAATTCTTAATTCCACTTATACCTAAGAGTGATATTTCAATATATATCCGTTATTACAACCCACTCAGAAATTTCCTTGCTGTAACCAAGGCTTCGTAGTATATGTTTAGAGATCAACATCAGCTTCCGTATCCTGTATAACACTGGCCAACATTTCCCTATTTACTACATATGTGACCCCATTGTTATCGTTTTATATCGCCCAGAACCACCTGCAGCTTTATATGGGTGAAGAAGTAAATCGATCAGTGACAATAATAGATATCCAGTATCAATTCAGTTTCATTGTCAGGCGTCAGTGTGGTGTTGTTGTCTAAAGTCGAGGCACCCTAACAGTCAATTTGACATCAGACCGACAGATCTGCTCATATACAGAATGGGAAATGCTACCCAATTTTACTTGGTGCACTAGACAATCTGAGCAATTATTTTAGATTCTTTGCAAATGATGGTGTCGTTTACAGCCTACAGTAGTTATGAGAGGATCAAAAGTAATCGTAAAATCATTTAGACAAAATATCCTATTCCTATTTTATGAAAAATCTTAATTTTCCCTGAACAATAAAAATGTGAGATCCTCCAAATGAGTATAAAACGTCCGTTACACTTCATTTATATGAAAAATTACACAAATTGAAAAGTTGAAGATTCAACTATGCCTCTTGTGATTACATCTACGAACAAATTAAATTGACACCAACAGATAGAAAATGTTGTGCAGAAGCCCAACCAACAACTTTGCTTCCTAGCAAAACACTCGGAAGATGTAGTAAATATGCTAAAAAGACTGTCTACACTGCGCTCGGTATAGAATCGTTACCAGGTAGGATTGGCGGGTGACATCGAAAAATTTCAAAGGAGGACGGCTTGTTTGTATTATTTTTCATACGTGCGACATTTTTCGGACATGAATGAGTGCGATTTTGCAGTGTCTGTGCCGTTCAGAAGTGCCGATGCATTGTTGCTTCGGACAAGCATGCGTGTCTTACGGAACATTGCTTCGTACTTCTGAACAGCACTGGTTCTGCAATATTGTATTTATCTGCCGACACTGGGTAAGTGACGTACGAGTGCAGGTTGTAGTCACATGGTAGATGACATATGGAAGTTTGAGGTCTGACCGTGAATCGTGTTCGGGTAGCATAATAATAAGGCGACCGCACGCAATAAGCAGTGGATATCGAAATCCGCAGCCACGAATACATTTCTTGCATATCACATGAAAGTGGTTCTATTAACCCTCTGCCGAGCATTTACATATGAATTGCAGAGTAGTTATGTGGACGCAGCTGTAGATCGGTGCTACTGCGACAAACAATTGGCGGGTGTCATTCTTTTTTGTTTAAAGTCTGACAGCTGTAAGGGGCAAATCAGTGAATCCCATATACTACCATTTTGAATTTAGGGTGAATTCGAACTCGGCTCATTGACTGCCAGTAACTTTATGCACAAGGAATCGGCGGTATTTTACTACAAACAAAGGATTTAAACCTCTGTATTTTGTCCGGTGAATGTGCAAGTGACGTTCACTAGCGCTTTTTTGATCAAGTTTGCTGTCAGGTGCATACTGAATGTATCTATTGATGCTTTCATTTCCTTCGTAAAGGAGCATTTAAAAACGTTGATAAGCCTTTTTGTCTTCAGCTTCAAGAAAAAATGTAAAGCATATGGCATTAATGGCTGGGAGACCCCGAAGAACACGTGTAGCCGCCTAATTGGAATTAATCCCGGACATTGGCACAACTGCTGGTCAACTTGGACTTTACGCCACCGCCCCTTCTCTCATCTCTGCCGTAAATGCAAATAGAAAATTGTTAACAACGCGCGTTGTGTCCTGACGCTCACCCCAAGGCATATAACGTAAGGAGGTAGGCCATTCCAGTCCCCGGAGAGCAAAAACTTCCCAGACATAGCTGGACGCCTTGATGTCACTTTGAGAGCTGGTGGGCTGCTCATTCAGCAGAACACGGAAGTCGTAGCGTGCATCCAAAGAGAATAACTCACCATAAGCAAGGGTCGCTGTAATTGCATTCTGGCACAGTGCATTAATACTAATCGAAAGACGACAGACGTTATTGAGCACTGTTATCGCAAAGATGAGACTTGCCGTATGAATGGATAGTTAGATACAAACGTGTGGATAAAGAGAATTTGAAAACCACACGTATGTGTTTAGTATATTTTTGGCCTTAAGACTTCGAACGAGATTTGAGAAACGAACTAGTACGGTTAGTTCAAGAAAGAAGTTACTACCTCAGCAAACCATTGTAAATTTTTAAATTGTAATGGAGAAGAAATTACACAAAGCAAGGATGGAAGCAAAAAGTTAAGAAGTCAGTCCATATATATAACTAAAACCACTTATAACTTAAGAATTATCTTAAACTAAATTAATTCAAATAAATCTAATGTTTTCTTTTTTCACGTCCTTCTGAATTACTTTATGAATGACTCGCTACACTGTGTAGGTTTATTAGCTTTTTTCCTGACAGTATAGCTTCATGTCTCATGTAAATAACCATTATCTTTTTCGTATTCTCAAGATGAGTTAACTGTTTCGATGTAAGAACGTCGCACAACCTCCGATTTAACTCCTCCACACACTGGCCACGCCCAATGCTTAACTACGGTGATCTGACGGGAACGGGTTTATCCATCTCGGCACGGCCTTTGACGTTCTGAAGCTCTTTATTTCAGTCCCTGCGGTATCAAGAAATGGTGAGACGATAACTTCTATGTCACTTTCGACGTTCACGATAGCACTTAACTATACGAGACACTGAACGATTTTATAGCTTTCGTAACAAGGCGTGTTAACACATTTGCGTCTGAAATTCTACTGCATAGCATTTTACGTCTTGTACGGCAGCAGCCGATGCGTAAGTTTTCTGCTACTTACAGAATATGACAAGAAGGGTTTCACCACTTTTCTCTGTCAGTCATGTTCGGATGTTTCTAAGGGAATCACGTGTGATCAAAATAGTTCAAATAGCTCTAAGCACGATGGGACTTAACATCTGTGATCATCAGTCCCCTAGACTTAGGACTACCTAAACCTGACTAACCTAAGGACATCACATACATTCATGCCCGAGGCACGATTCGACCCTGCGATCGTAGCAGCAGCGCAGTTCCGGACTGAAGCGCCTAGAACCGCTCTTCCACAGCGGCCGGCAATCATGTGTGACATTAGCGCGAGTACTTCGGAATTAATGATGAAAACAGCGATAACTACGGAGAACAGCGTTGACAATCACGTAGTTTCTACGGTTCTGCTGTAGAAACGAAGGGCTTAGTAATCAGATGGCACCATCTATGTATAATGTTTCTGCACTTGCTGGCCTGAATGTTCTATTAGACAGCTGGGGTCGAAAGGGGAAGAGATATCGTTTACCAGATGAAATACGATAAGGGTGATCACCAGACACGAGGCCGACCACACACATAGCAGCCGATATGTCGATAACTTTATTCCATCAGTTGTTCTTAGACTGCAGAAATAATTTCTAATTATACGTTCTACATGCAAAAGTGCTAAGGACTTCAGCAAACAACAATCCTGATTAGTGTGGCGTCCGATAATCACAACCATCATGATTACTCGTGTTCTTATGAAGATACAACGAATGATGAGTCAATTCTCATAGAAGACAAATCTCAGAGACTAGGGATTCGTCTTTTGGACGAACTCTTAAAATTGGCAGTTGGTGAGCGTCCCGAATTACCAGCTCAATGGGTCTAAATGCAATAGTTCATGCTTGAAAAGAAGTAGAGAAAGGTTGGAGTCTCTTACCTCACATCACTGCTGGGTACAGAAGCACAGACAACAAGTGAACACGGAGTGTAAATTATGAGTTGCTTAAAACCAGAACAGTGTTCATTCACCTCCTAGTAATGTTCCTGGATATGCAATGTTCTGCATTTTATTTTATTTTTCTGGGACAATAATACTCAAGCATTTTAAAATGCTTGCTGATTGAGACGTTAGCAGTCCGGAATAAAGCTACTAGAGCTGCAAGGTATTCAGGAATCCTTCGCTGAAATCTCAACATAAATTGTTGTCTGCAACCATGGTAAATATGTATTTTTGACGTGCCTTACTACAATAAATTACTTATTCTTTTTGGGATCGCCATTCATGATGTCCCTTGCCAAATGAATCCCAAAGAAACAATGAGAATCTTACCTGGTGAATATGATGCTGTACGTCTCTTCGCAGGTTATATTTTAGCTGGAGAAGGGACTTATACTTCATCGTCTGCAGCGTCAGCGACAGTGCACAGAAGTTATGTTTCAACAGGACAGGGATTCTGGCAGACACGTGAATAGCCAAACTTATTTCGGAATGCTTTTGTAAGGTGTCAGGCAAATCCAACACCTTCCATGAAAACCCTGACATGATAAGCAAATCAAGTAGTATGTCACATAGTTCCGAATAAATCGTGACATTAAATTAACCAAAGTAATACGAGTAACGAGTGAGCAAATGGAATACCACAAACTAACACAAGAATGCCTAAATGCATGTCATACCTTCCCACCGTGAGACAGACGCAGTTTCGAGGGGAGAAACGAGAACAGAAGCCGAGAGCAGAACCGTGTTAAGCTAGAAGGCCCTACGATAAGGGATGGACTGGCCACCACGTCGCCAGCTATCCACTAGGACAACGCCAGCTGCAAGTTTTAGCGTGAGACTTTTTCGCGTCTCTGTTACGTTGCAAACTTTAAAAACATTGCCGCACCACGAAAAGTATAACGTGGGCGGAGCTTAAGGTTAACATTGAGACCCTGACTGGTCAGATGAAAATACAGCCAGATAGTTTTTTTTAAACCAACTTCGGTAAATTGTAGTAAGGAGGAGTTAGGAGAAATTAATTGCTTCCGAGATGGCGAGGTGAGCGGAGCTGTGCTGCTCGCCGCCGCCCTTACGCTGCCTAAACACCGACAAGGTAATGAACGCACGCGATGCCGCATTTTTGAGCGCATAAGGCTTCACTCAGAACTGCAGAAGTCTCATCTGTTACACCCCCTTTTTGCGTAATACTAGTGTCTATCGTTAATTAAAACTCATGGTGTTCACATTTGCCACTTGAAGTAAAAATCGCGATTATTTCTCTGTTATATAATTATTGAGAAGCCACATCTGGCACTGTAATTTATGACAAGTTAGATAAGTAATTAAAGATAATTGAGGGTCACTGTAGACCATTTTGATAGTTTTCTCTCTTGTGAAAATAATTTAAACATAGATTATAGATGTGATATGGCATAGGTCATCCTTCGCTCCATTGCAGAACTTGGAAACCCACTCAGGGAATATTCGTTCACATTTTTGTTGAACGCAGTTGGTTTTTACCATCCTGTATTGAAACATTTCTATTTATCAATAGTGCAATTTATAAACAATGTTTTGTGAGTAGAATAAAATTTCCAATGTGAACTTAACTGCTTTTTCGACGTTATTTTACCAGCTAACTAAAAATAGGAAAGCCTTGAACCCCTTCCACTAAATTTAGTTAGTATTAAGATTCTTTTATAGGGAGTGCAGTGGAGCCGACGCTTAAATCATTAAGTATTTGGTTATATCATCGCTAGTCTCACTAAACTCTTCGGAATTCTACATGTCATGTGTGGTTTGGCGTCTCCTTACCAGCAACAGGTCCCAGGTTCAAACTAGTTAATTCCCTAAAAAACACGCTCAGAGCGTCGTTGCGCGAAAGTGGTAGGCAGACACGATATAGAACAAACAGACACCACAATGAATGTTAGACTTTGGTACGAAACAGCTTTAGACAAGTGTGTATTTTTCAATATGGGGAAAATGCTATTGCGACAATAGTAACAAGTTTGCCAATTCGTAGCATGATGGTCTATGGGTAACGTCCGTGACCATTGATTACTACATAGTGTCAGAAACACGCCACGCGCAAACCGAGCAACGAAAATGTGCCAATCAACTAAGGACATCACACACATCCATGTCCGAGGCAGGATTCGAACCGTAGCGGTAGCGCGGTTCCAGACTATAGTGGCTAGAACCGCTCGGCCACCCAGCCGGCAGTGCCAATCAATATAGGCCTTAACATAAGGAAAAAAATTCTCAGAATGTACATTTGGAGCACAGAATTGTATGATAGTGAAACGTGGACTGCGAGGAAACCGGAACAGTAGATAATCAATGCATTTGAGATGTGGTGGTACGGTCGAATGTTGAAAATTAGGTATACCGGATAATGTATGGAATGAGAAGACTCTACGGAGAATCGGAAAGGAAAGGAATATATTGAAAAACTGACAAGAAGGCAGGACAAGATGATAGGACATCTGTTAACACATCAGCAAATAAGTACAATGTTATTAGAAGGAGCTGTAGAGGGTAAAAATTGTAGAGGACGATAGAGATCGGAATACAGCGGGCAAATAAATGAGGACGTAGGTTGCAAGTACTACTCTAAGATGAAAAAGTGGGCACAGAAGAAGAAATCATGGCAGGTCGCAGGAAACCAGGCTGAAAAGTTTAACTAAAAAAGCAGCTTAGAGACTTTTAGATGGGTAACAAAGAGTAAGGCGATACGTACAGAAAATTCCTTATAACATCTGAGAATATAAGAGAATGTGATGCTCTCCTACAGTAGGATGCAATTGTTTATGTGGGACACATCAGTATGTTGACCTGCAGGAGTCTGAAAATGTCTGTAAGAAGTAACAGTCAGAATCGTTGTTGCTAGACGTGGGTCGAGTCTGGTTGTGCACAACGACACACATAATGTTGCCAGGTATGCGCTTTAAGCCAGACATATCCACTTTTTTACGTTCGTGTTAGACCAGATGTATACAACTCAGGCTTGTCCGGCTTTTGTTATGTAGCGATGTAACAGACAACGCACAACTAACTGCAAGATTCGTTCCACACGTATGGCGTAAATGCGAGGAGTATAAATATAATGTAAGGCCACGTAAATATACCAACCAATGCTATTCTTATGACCATATCTATGATTTCCTTCGTAGGCCGAATGTGCCTACCACATAGTGTCAGAACCACGCCATGCGCAGATCGAGCAACGTAAAGTGTGCCGATCAATCGATGCCAACCTGACCCACTCCGCCACAGTAAACAATTGCTCGACTATGAGCGAAACTTCACGAAATTATGGAACAATAAAAAGACGACTCTACCCTTAAGAAGTGTGAACAGTGGACAGCTTATTTCAAATCACAGAAGAATCACAGGAGAATTTTCGGATTATTGTAACTGGCAGACTATTACTTTGTAACTTCAGTCTATAAAGCCAACGCCGAAAGTATGTTCTGTTTTATAAACCCCCAATGGACAATGGGACGCAATAAACAGAAAACCAACACAATCAGAAAGATGATGTTTTTTAATTTTTAATTTTATTTATGTTTGCTTCCAACATATCACTTTTTAGTCAAGATGACGTACTTGTTGTGTAGTATAAAATTATCATGTTCGGTGTAATTGTTTCCGAGGGGGGCGGGGGGGGGAAACGTTTTGGCCACAGTTGATTCGAAAGAGAAATATTAATACTTAAACACACAGTATGTTATTCCTTTACAAGTCTAGCTGAAATGACATTAATTATTGAACATCTTCACCTTTTCCATCCCGAGAAGAACCGATAAATGTTGATTTTCTCTAACGATGACTTCTTAGTTTATTCTGACATAAGACTATCTTAGAAAGAATGAACAATTAAGAATACTGAGCTAGGTAGCTGATATCATAACTGCCGAATTATAAGGATGCTTACCGATTTTTTTTCAGTTTAAGGGCGTTTAAGACTGATCTAGGAGCAACTGATTGTAACTCATTTCTTATAGAAGACTGAAAATAACCCGTGGGCTCTATTTAAAATAGGAGTCCTGCCTTTAGGGCAAAATGTCTGGCTAAATATAAGGTCGAGTCCGGAATTTCTATTTTTGGACCTGGCAACCCTAGATACAGATATGTCATGGCGAAAGTGGCACTACAACGCTATTCTTTCATGACTGAATGACGTATCCGATATCTGTCTTTTCAACTTCTTTGTTTTATATAGCTCTCATGATTTCGGCCGTAAGCCATTATCAAGTACAACAAAGTTGTGTATGTAATTGGACTATAATGGCATTTCATTGCATGTGTAAATACTGTAATGGTGTTCACTCAAATGTTGTACGGCTGGAAAGCATACCTGATACCTGTCTGCCATATACGTCGTTGATTTTGTGCTTATCTGCAATTTAGGACACGAAGTTCATAGACCCTGACGATAACTTCAATTGACATAGTCTAATTATATTCAGATTTGTTGTACTTGAATGGCTTATGACCGACATCATTATAGTAATATACAACAAAGAAGATGCACAGTAACGTGGCGGAAGTATCATTCAAATACTGTTACACGACTGTGTCCCAAAAATATGAACATAATGTTCATGAATGAAAGCACGCTTAACAGTGTTCTGAACTTTATTTTGTTTTATTGTGACAACAATCACAAAAGCAATTTAAAATGTTGTTACCAGTTTTGATCAGCCAATAGTCATCATCAGAGGGTCTTTAGTTTGTTGCAAGCAGTTTGTTGTCACCAGTCACATGATCAGTGGTTTCAATACGTCTTTCCTTCCCAAAATGTTCTGTTTGTCTCAGAGTAAAGGCTAAAACACATAGCAGAATGTGTAAAAGAAGTTCCTTGACAGCCACATTTTAACTGCGAAGCTGTAACAGCCGCGAGTGAAAACAGTGATCCTGAATAGAGCGGTGACAATATTCAGGCATGGACATAGAGACGTATAGAAACAAGCATACGTGACTGGTTGAAGTAACGTGCGAAGCAGCTGCCCCAACCCCACTCTGTTAATGAACTTCTTTCGCTGACGACAATAGGAAAGAAACTTTGAGGGTATCATTAACCTTCGATTACGTGGCGCGGTCATTTTTACTGTGCGCTTTTGTCAACTGTTGCGATTTAGCCAGTTCCCTTCCTATTTTTGGGTTCATTTGCTCGTTAGATTCGTATTCAGGTGCGTTCGCCCGAGCAAAATGTTAGTTGTTATTCCGTTGCTCCTTTAATGTGAGTGACGTCCTTTCCAAAATCGCTAGCGGTCATTTTGATCGCTCTACGTTGTTTGTGTGCTTTCCCCTGCTTTTTTTTAGTTGCATTTCTTGATTTTTTTTTAAATCGTAGCATCTGAAACGTGGAGAAACCTAGTGATACTTAAAGAATCTTATTCAAACTGAAAATAATGCGTGAACAAATCAGACGCTGAATTTCAAGAAACTGTGTGCTGATGTTTGGATTAAGCAGACTGTAGTGACTGCGACGATAATCTCGAAGAGACTGAACCGTTTGTGAGTGGACACTTTTTCTGACTCAAAATGGGACAGAAAATTACTCTGATGTAACAGTGGTCCATGTAATGACCAACGCATGCAAATGCAGTTACTTCTATGGCAAGAACCAGTACAAATGTGGCAAAGCACCCTCAATGTGTATGGCAGAACTGCTCGCCATAACGTGACCATAAATTTCCCATCCTCCAAGTTCACTAAAGGAGATCCACAAGATCCATTTTCATTATGGCATCTCTATTTTTATGATCAAGTTCTTGATCACATCCTACTAGGTACAAATAAAAGAATAAATTGCGTCAGGTAGAACTATCTGACAAATATTAAGCCGAATTTCAGAACCTGGATTTGGATGAAATTTTTCCTTTTTTAGGGATTCTAATGTTTTCTTCAGTCTTTAAATGTAGTCAGGAAAATAAATTATATATTTGCAGTTTATGGTCTACATGCCCAATACAGCTCAATAGAATGGGCCTTTTATTGCTTTAAATTTTTATTTTGTGATTTAGAGATGTTTGCCATTTTAGTTTAAGCGTTTAAGGGTAACAATAAGCCATTAGTCCTCTGGCTGGTTAGATGCAGACTTCAAAAATATCTCCTGTGCCCATGTCTCCAAATCTTCATTTTTATCTTCCCGTACAGATTTTAGCCTCTGTAGTTCCCTCTAGTACTATGGAAGTTATTCCCTGATGTCTTAACCTGTTAGCCTGTCTTTTTCTCTTACCAGTGGTTTCTCTATTTTACGGAGCACCCCCCCCCCCCTCCCTCCCATATCAATCCATTTCATTCTCAACATTTTTCTATAGCTTCACATTTCAAACGCTTAGGTTCTTTTCTTCTCCTGCTTTCACACTGTCCATGATTCGCTAGCATAAAGTGATATGCACCAAACGTACCTTCTCAGAAATTTCTTCATACGATTAAGGCCAAAGTTTGACACCAGCAGACTTCTCTAGGCCAGAAATGCCCTGTTAGCCTGTAATGATATGATCTGTACGTTGATTAGTCCGTCTTGTGTTATTTTTCTTCCAAGGTAGCAGAGTCCCTCGACTTCTCCGTGACCCGCAATTCTGTTGCTAAATTTATCGCTACCACCATTTGAGCAGCGATACGAAAGGAATTAGTCATGTTGAAATAAAACGTGAATGTATTTCACATGCGTTCCTGCATTGTTACTATTCAGTGTTAAACTAAAAGGCACTCTTCAGTGAATTAATTAAATTATGCTCTTCGAAGTCAGATAACTGCACTAAAGTGTATTATTTACAATTAACTGTTGTGGTTAGCGTTAACAAAGCTCGACAGCGTGCGAAGCACTATAAATCAATCACCATATGTACGGCTTGCACGTAACGGATACCACATGGATTAATGGGGTGGCTAACAAATTGCACACAAAACACTGTGGTTTCTGACCTCCAATAAAATTACTGCGACTCGTGCCTACTGCTCATTGATTCTACCATTCTGCGTGGCTTTCATCGGGTCTCCTGCTGGCAGTGGGAGGGGGGGGGGGGGGAGGGCAACTGGGCCGAGATGTCGGCCGCAGGTTTTCGCAGTGGCGGTGTCAGTGGCGCGAAGAGGCGGCATGCAGCCGACCCGCGAGGGATTTCAGCGGGGGCGGCGGGGGCGGTGTCGGTGGTGGCGCCGCTCTGGGCTGGCAGTTTTCATTAGGCGCGGCCCGGCGTCGCACCGGCTATCAGAGGCGCGCGTAATTGCGTTGCTGAGCGCCGCGACGCTTTCTTGTCCCGCGGCCGACAGCCGCACAATGGACGCAAGCCGCTAATTAGTGACACGTCAGGCCCCTCCCTCCAACTCCCCCCTCCCCCCTCCCATCTCCCTGCGGCGCCAAATATAACCTCACTCTGCTACTCGTATTCCTGGTAGCAGACGCCGTGTTCCCGCAAAACCAACCAAAGAGCTTAAATGCGTGATTACTCTCACACCACTCACTTCAACGTCTGTTCTAGAATGTAGAATCTGACCACGTAATTGAACACACAAAAGGTGATGCTTGGTGCACGTCTTTCGAACGTAATGACACTGGACCAAATGTCAGTCACCGCGTTTTTATTCTTTAACACTCCTACGAGCAGTATTTTTTTGTCTCACTGAGTACCGCTGGGGTCATATGGACTGCAAGTACTTGACACCAGATTTATTGCCAGTTTTTTTAACTAACATAAAAACTAACATAACAGTTGTTTAATGTAACAGTGCAGATTCTACGTTTGTAAAGACCAGGGCTATTGCGAAAGTAAGGTCCGATCTGCATCGAAATGGAAACCACAGGTAAAGTAAAAAATGTTATAGTTTCAACTGTTTGTTACGCCACCTAGCTAAATCTCTACATGGTCGCTTCTTCGATTTTGACATCTGTTGTAGCATTGTACCATCTTTCCAACACCCTCGTCATAGAAGGCAGCCTTGACTTCTCTACGCTGGTCTGTCGTTCGACGTCTGTACCAAAATGTTGTATTCACGTGCGCAGAGATGAACATCAGAGCGAACTTATTTTTTAGTCCGGGCTGCGTGACGGGTGATAAAGCAGTTCGCACAGAAAATACAGCAAGAGCGTCCTCATTGCCGCTGTACCTGTAGTTTGAATTGTCGTGAAGAAGGAAAGGCATGACACATAATGTGAGGTTGCATGATATCAGGCGAAACATCGCAGAGGTCACCAATACTGATACTATTGCTCTACGCATCTTTAAGTGCTCACTGAGTGCTCAGAACTGAAAACGGGATAGATAGGCATATTAGAGACTCTGCCCAACACATCTATGCAAAGCTTCATCGGATTTTCGCTGACTTTCCATTTCACGACCAAAGACGGTAGTTCTACGCAACGTAATCGCAGGCCACGCAAATAGGACCGCCTGGTGAACTAAGAAAATGGCAACAGAAAAGGGCGCGGAGGAAGCTGAAGTTCTGTTTCTCTTCAGGCAGCCACCTCAAGTGGATTATCGCGTACTTTGATTCGCCACCATCCTCTTACCGTCACTCCTACTAGACTTTGTTACGACATCGCTCTGCTATCCTCAACTCAACCTGTTTCATTGTCTCCCCAGTTGTTGCCCTGCTTTGTCAGCGTTGCTGCACTGCAACTGATAGTGTGTGCTACGTTTCCATTGGTTACCTGTAGATCTCGGTGTATACAGTGCTAAGGGTCAATCAGTGGGAGACTGAAGTACCGCGAGTAAAATATGATACGTGATGTGCTTTATGCATGTTAGTTGTAGTTCCACGATAAAGCCAGAAATAGCAGCTCTATGTCTAATTTCAGATCCTTTAACGACAGCTTTGTCAGAATGTGTCTATGTAAAGAGAGATAAGTGCGGAAAACTTGGCTGTAGTAGCATCAATGTGTGCGGTGTTCGCTAAAGGATACTGTTTTTCAGAGATAATTTGTACAGATCCGTGATGTGAATAACTAAAACTACGCTAAAGACCCCGAATATATTCCTCAACGCAAATGTAATTTAAAAGCTGTTGTTAACTGTGAACATGTGAATGTATTTAAGGAAGTGAGTGTATTTAAGCATGTAAACAATGTTGTGTCCCTTACCATTGTTTACGTGAATTCACGTTCAGGGCCATCTTCTTGTGTGCATACAGTGGTAAGGATACATTAATATTAATTTTTATTGTTCTGCTGGGGCTTTGTTCTATTACTACAAAAACAGGCGATGTAAATAGTACAGTCATAAACTGTAACAATTCTGATCTTTTAAATTTGTTTTGAGAGAAATTTCGCAATAATATTCTGTTAACTCACAGAGCAAGGAAAGAGTGGTATGTCAGTGTTAACCCATGTTAGGTGCACTGAATTATGAAGTAAGTACCCTTTGACGTATTTTTACCAATAAAATTTTGGATAGAATATACGACGTCAAAAAATGCCGCTACTGTACGAATATTTGAAAACAGTGGCTTATTGAGGAAATAAATCTCAATTAATGTACTTGAAATACTTTTTTAAGAGATTTTATTAAAACTTCACCTCGAAATTTCTCAATACAACCTACTTACCCTTTACCACTGTTCACAACCCAGGTCTTCATCTAACATAGACGCAGTGCGGAAGACTCTGAAACTACTGAAGTTATTATCAGGTGTTACTGAATGTATCCTGTGAGGGACTCTGAAATTCTGCAACTTCAGATATCAGTTTCTATTACTTCACTTGTTTCCTCGTAGATTTCCCAAACGTCAAGAACCTTAAGTTGTATTGATGTTTGATGGGCAATAAATTCTGTAGCCGTGAACATGTTATTGATATGCTGCAGCTTACAGCAATTACTTTACGTCGTCGTCAAGCAACTTGTTGATTAATGTCAGGCCCACTGACACCGCTTGGCGGAACTTCATTCGACATCACATGACGTGGGACGGTTCCTGAGGCCATCAGCAGGCCAGGGCCACAGGTGGCGCTTCGCGTGTCCTCGATGTTCCAGCAGGCCGTTCCAGCGCTCCAGCGGGAGGCGTGTCCTCGTCAGAGTGCATTACCGGCACTGGCGACGACAGCGCCACATGCGTGAGCGGACAGCGGCCGAAACTTGAGCTGTGTCGGTGCGCCGAGGCGGAAAACACCGCACAAAAGAGCTGCTTGGCCAGCGCTGACGTCACTACACAGTTTCTCCTTCGCCCGAGCCTCGTTGTCACTGTATAACACGGCCCACGCAGTTCTTTCGTACGGATTATGACGAACAGAAGAAAACTTCTATCACTATCCTTACGCCTCTTTATTCTTGCGTCCCCATATCTACGTCCGTATTCTTCAAAACATTGTGAGGCTCTCCACCACATACATCTAAAAAATCTTCAATAGACCAATCCTCTCCCAAGCCAATGTTGCCCTGATCTGCGCTCCACCGAAACATTTTCACTCCCACCATCGAACATTATGTACTAACCTTGCCTTCCGTATCCGCCTACCATCCCCCGCTAGGGTCATGCGTCAGTTTACTAATTCCCCGCTCTCCTCTCCCACACTGGGCAACTTCGATCAACCTACACTTCCCTCATCCTTGACACCGATCACCCTATCGACTAATCTTTGATTGTTAATCGAACTGTATTTACATCTACATCTGCTACTACATGGATGGTCTGCAAATCACACTTAAGTGCCTGGCAGAGGATTCATTGAACCATCTCGTGAATAATTCTCTATTATTCCAATCTTTAACAGCGTGCGGTAACAGTTAACCCATATATCTTTCTTTGATAGCTCTGATTTCCCATGTTTTATTATGGTGATCGTCTCCCTACGTAGTTGGCGTCAACAAAATATTTTTGCTTTCGGAGGGGAAAGTTCTCGATTGAAAGTCGGTGAGAATATTCCGCTTCAAAGAAAAACGCTTTTGTTCTAATGATGTCCATCCCAAATCCTGAATCATGTCAGTCACACTCTCTTCCCTATTTCGGGGTAACGCAAAACGTGCTGCTCCTCTTTCAATTTTCTCGATGTTCTATCATAAGCTTTTCGGTTTTACGTTTTCTAAGTGTTGTGTCAATAAAACACAGTAATTGGTTTGCCTTCCCCACAACATTTTCTGTTTCTTCTTTTCAATTTAAGAGGTTCGTAATTATAATTCCGAGGGATTTTGTTGAATTTACGGCCTTTAAATTTGATTGATTTGTCGGGAAACTGAAGTTTAACAGATTCCTTTCAGCGCTCATGTGGATGACCTCACCCTTTTTTTATTTAGGAATAGTTAATAACTCCCTTTTATAAGAAAACACGGCATTGATCCTTGACAGTGTTCAGCTAATCGTGAACGTCACAAGATCCCATCGGATGGGTCATAACGTCGATCAGGTAGAAGAAATTGGAGAAAAACATGTTGCGCCTTAACATTTTACCTTCAAAGTTTTACTTCTTTGTCATGAGTAAAAATGTCGGGAGAAACAAAATTTCTTTGTTGATAGAATGAAGCACCTACGTCTATGGTATTGGACGGAAGAGAGACCTGAAGTGACAACGAGCAGAGGTTGGCTTCGATCCCACGCAGATGTTAATTAGTCATTGTATTGACTATGATAAGCAGAGACAGGACCTATAGCAGAATGCCTCTTTGAATGTGTCAAATCCGATTTCAGTCTGAACGAGAATCTGCACGATTTACAGCTTTGTTACAATACGTCGTCGTTTCATGTTGTCTTTTTTTGCCCTTTTTGTGTGACTCTCAAATTCCGAAAGAAATGCTTTTTTCGCCTTTTTGATTATCATTTATTCCTCTATTATTAGAAACAGCAACAGAGTCGCCGTACAAACAGGTAATAGTAGGTAATGGGTTTAATTATCATTTGTGTTTACTTGGCTTCCTATCGGTTCATATGTCCTTCAACAATAGGTGCGAAGTAAAACGTGGTATCATTATTTTTCTAAATGGCTCTTCCTTTCAGGTTCCATTGCGACACTGATGTACAAGCTAACTACTAAAGCGCCGAAATTCAGTGTTTCTTTACTCCGGGAATTGCAAAATTGCATTAATAATTCGGATTCGACGTATTGTCTTCTGACGGTGAAACACGTCTGGGCAAACATGTGAGCAGTCAGTGAATTACGAAAAGAAATTTCTCGACATATCAGTACAACCCAACACAAAAATGCACTTTCCAAAGCTATTAGGGAGAACATTTCTCTACTTCCGACGGTAACTGCAACATAAACTTAAAAATCGCAGTTTGGGTTCAACTTATGTACACCATTTATTGCTGTCGGCACGCTTTTGTGCAAATTACAGAATCCTACAATAAGACAAAATTTTGGAGAAATATGCGGACGAATCTGTGCTCAATGACTCTAATTTGCGAAAATGTAACTTAGTGAATATGATACTGAAGTAATAAGAATCATTAAACAGGAAGTAGAAACTAAAATGTTGTCAATATCAATCGACAAGTCAAGTGATCCTAGCGGTCGTTTTACTCCCAGTGACACTGTTCGACCATTAGATCTTTCAGAAGGTGAATCAATAGAAACACCTCTGCATAGAGCAATCCGTCTGCAATAAGTTAGTATATCACCTACTGCATAGTTATTTATCAATTTGTGGTAATTACTGTGACATGAAGACCATGCACCATGCACGAAAACGGCTGCGACAATTTTAAAACTGTGTTTCCGAAGCATGCTTCAAGTGACCTGTCTAGTACATGGTTTTCACAAGATATCAGAAGACGCACTAAGCTTGTTTCTGGATTTAAGCAAATTGACATCCAGTATTAGGAAAATATTTTGGAAAGCCTCTTCTAGGTTTCAGAGATTTAAATAAATTGCATCAGGTATACTTCTGCTTCCTCAGTCTATAATAAGGAGATGGAGGACATTGATTTTAGCAGCAGTTTACTACGTTTCAGATTTTCAGTGTATAACTAAGGTGGTTAATGCTGTAGAAGAAGAAGCTCATGCAAGTGAAGTATCAAAGAAACTTCTCAGATCTGCGTAACTGATAAATGACTTCACTTTCATTGCGGCCGAATTTGGTTTCCAGTTCCAAGAAACAGGGCAGGCTCTGAGGAAGTCAGCGAAACTTGTGGATAATTCAGTGTAATGATTGAAGAGTGTGCTGGATATATATGGTTCATTAGTTAGATGCAAGTGCAAAACGTTGGTTCCGAAAAATCCTGACCTTTACAAACATAGAAACATTTTAAAAATTGCTGCTTGTGCGATTGTCTAAATAGTTTTGCTTGTGCGATTGTCTAAATAGTTTAATCTAGAAAATAAATAGGCATATTCGTAATGTAAAATTTTTCTGTATTCCCTTTTATAGCCAAGTTTAGCTATTTATAATGCCTTTCGTCTTAGTGATTTATAGTGCTTAAACTTCCGGTCCTGATGATAAGCCATTTTAGTGTGAGAACGCATTGCTTCATTACCATGGTATGCGTGCTTGTTACTTCCTTGTTGATAGTAAGTTTCGGGAGATATTTTTCTCTGATTTTTGGATGCGAGCATATCTGCAATGGGTGGATCGTCGAGTGCGAGTGGACTGTAACCTTCGCAGTTTCCTGAACAATGTTGTTGTTGTTGTGGTCTTCAGTCCTGACACTGGTTTGATGCAGCTCTCTATGCTGCTCTATCCTGTGCAAACTTCTTCATTTCCCAGTACTTTCCGCAGCCCACATCCTTTTGAACCTGCTTAGCGTTTTCATCTCTTGGTCTCCCTCTAGGATTTTTACCCTCCACGCTGCCCTCCAATGCTAAATTTGTGATCCCTTGATGCCTCGGAACATGTCCTACTAACCGATCCCTTCTTCTTTCCAATCCTATTCAATACTTCTTCATTAGTTATGTGATCTACCCACCTAATATTCAGCATTCTTCTGTAGCACCACATTTCGAAAGCTTCTATTCTCTTCTTTTCTGAACTATTTATCGTACATGCTTCACTTCCATTCATGGCTACACTCCATACACATACGGTACTTTCAGAAACGACTTCCTGACATTTAAATTCATACTCGATGTCAACAAATTTCTCTTCTTCAGAAATGCTTTCCTTACCATTGCCAGTCTACATTTTATGCCCTCTCTACTTCGACCATCATCAGTTATTTTGCTCCCGAAATAGCAAAACTCCTTCACTACTTTAAGTGTCTCATTTCCTAATCTAATTCCCTCAAGATCACCCGACTTCATTCGACTACATTCCATTATTATCGTTTTGCTTTTGTTGATGTTCATCTTATATCCTCCTTTCAAGACACTCTCCATCCCGTTCAACTGCTCTTCCATGTCTTTTGCTGTCTCTGACAGAATTACAATGTCATCGGCGAACCTCAAAGCTTTTATTTCTTTTTCATTGATTTAACACCTACTTCGAATTTTTCTTTTGGTTCCTTTACTGCTTGCTCAAACCCAAACAATAGTAGAGACAAATTTGAGTCCTGTATTAGGAAACTTACTCGTACTCACGCCTATAAACGTCGCTAGTGGGCTAGTGGCGGGGACAAGCACACCACAGGGAAGAGCGCCCCGATTACCGGCCGAGGCTCACGTGCCAGGCGGCACTCGCCCGTGGCCTTCCTGATCGATGGCTCGCGTAATCGATTTTATGCCCAGCTGCTGCGTTAGGTGCGACAAAGTGCGCCACTGGCGGCGGGGGCGGTCTTCCGCTGAAGGCGTTTAATGCCGCGGGCGCGCCGGGCCGCTAATCGCCCACCGCTCACGCACCTCTACCTGTTTCGCGGCCTCCGGTGCATTCCCAGCCAGCCTTAAGGCTGCAGTATTTACGACTGTGGCCGGGCAGGGGTCCACACTTACAGGTGGCTTTTTCTTAGTAATGTAGAAATAAACACCAATATCAGTGAATTTGTCGATCAGATAGCAATGGAAGACCTGCACAAAATGGCCCAACAAAGAAATATGAATAGTCGCCCGGCACGGATAACATAAACATTGAGTTGGTTAGATATATATCTGATCAACGAAAGCATAGACACTCAATTATTACGAATATATAACGACTGAGCAGACATGTGCCAGACGAAGGGAATGAAAATTTGATTTGCCCTGTTTACTAGAAATTTCTGAGAATGTAAGTATGGAGCGTATAACATTATACGGTAGTGAAATATGGACTGTGAGAATATCGGAACAGAAGAGGATCGAACAAGTTTAGATGTGGTGGTACAGGGGAAATGGGATGGACTGTTAAAGCAATTAATAAGGAAGTTCTGCGTAGAGATGACGAGGGCGGGAATATACGGAGAAGACTGACAAGGAAAAGGAATAGGATTATAAGAAATTTGTTAAGACGTCAACAGAGAATAAGGCCCGCGGTACTAGAGGAAACAGTAGAGGGCAAAAACTGTAGAGGCACACAGAGAATAGGAAGGACTTAGGTTGTATGGGCTACTCCGAGGTAAAGTGGTTGGCACAGGAGAGGAATTCGTGGTGGGCTGTACCGAACCAGTCAGAAGACTGATGGAACTTTTAACAAATCACTGGAAAGGAGATAAATCACAGCGCAGAAACCACCGAGGAATATGCTAATTCCTGTTGCTAACTTAACGCTAAAATTGTAAAGAAAGGATTAATACCCGTAGGCTAAGAGTGTAAGAAGTACTACATGATTTTAGAAAAGATAGGTCATGTTTGAATATGTGAGAAAAAAATGTTTAGATTATCAACTTACGATTTCATCGATTATAAAAAGGGTTCAAATGGCTGTGAGCACTATGGGACTTAACTTCTGGTGTCATCAGTCCCCTAGACCTTAAAACTACTTAAACTTAACTAACCTAAGGACATCACAAACATCCTTTCCCGTAGCGGTCGCACGGTTCCAGACTGTAGCGCCATCGATTATATGAAGGCGTTAAACAAAATGTGTCTGAGCACTATGGGACATAAGATCTGAGGTCATCACTCCCCTAGAACATTTTATTATGTTTTTTGGCCATCAGTCTACTGACTGGTTTGATACGGCCCGCCACGAATTCCTTTCCTGTGCTAACCTCTTCATCTCAGAGTAGTACTTGCAACCTACGTCCTCAATTATTTGCTTGACATATTCCTATCTCTGTCTTCCTCTACAGTTTTTGCCCTCTACAGCTCCCTCTAGTACCATGGAAATCATTCCCTCATGTCTTAGCACATGTCCTATCATCCTGTCCCTTCTCCTTATCAGTGTTTTTCACATATTCCTTTCCTCTCCGATTCTGCCTAGAACCTCCTCATTCCTTACCTTATCATATCTAGAACTTAGAACTACTTAAACCTAACTAACCTAAGAACATCACACACATCCATGCCCTAGGCAGGTTTCGAACCTGTTACAGTAGCAGTCTCGCGGTTCCGGACTGAAGCGCCTAGAACCGCTCGGCCACCGCAGCCAGCAAGGCGTTAAATGAAGTACAGATAAAGTAAGAAACTGTGCGAATCACTAAAGGGAAAGCCTGTTCCAACACATCTGTTTACGGAACTTCAGTCAATATAAAAAAATAATAAAATAAACAACCGTACTATAATATATGATACAGAATCTGCTGGAATGAATCAAGGATTTGGACATGATTGCTCACTGTCTCCCAGCCCTTTCAAAGTTTATATTGACGACGTCACTGACAAAGGGAGATTATATTAAATGAAGCATCAAGAAACGATAATTTTCATTTCATGATGCTGGTATCTGCTCATGATTACCTTATAATAGGAGAATCTGAAAAAAAGTTCCAATTACGGCACATAAGGTGAGTAGAATTGCCATTAAATAAAGAACAGGAATATCAAAAACTAAAAAATTGGTTGCAGTTCAAGGACTGGAATCCGTAACAGCCAAAATTTCTATACATGGGCAAATAATTGAATATGTAAGAGATTTTCAATATCTAACCCGCAGTTTTAAATTTCCCATGTTGTATGACACGGAGCTAAGACAGTCCAGATTCAGACATTAATTTTGTGTGTAACCATGGAACGTACAGTGAACCATGACTCACGGAAAGAAACATTAATTAAACTTCATAAAGTAATAGCCTTGCCTCTGCCAATGTACGGAACTGAATGTTGTACAGCAACATCTGATGAACAACAGCGAACCGAATGATTAGTGGCACCACAGCTTTGTCCAGTGTAACAAACAACTCCTTTGTCGTTTCAGTAAATGAAAATGTCGTGTGACTAGGGCGTCCCGTGGGTGCAAGTCTTTCGATTTGATGCCACTTCGGCGAATTGCGCGTCGATGGGGATGAAATGATGATAATTAGGACAACACACCAACTAGTCCCT
This sequence comes from Schistocerca gregaria, assembly GCF_023897955.1. Taxonomy (NCBI): domain Eukaryota; kingdom Metazoa; phylum Arthropoda; class Insecta; order Orthoptera; family Acrididae; genus Schistocerca; species Schistocerca gregaria. Next base: position 799,693,328 of record NC_064922.1, on the reverse strand, counting down.
GAGCGGAGAAAAATCTCAGACCCAGCTGGGAATCGAACCTGGGCCCTCACTCAGAACAATGGCAATATGGAAGATGTCCACCAAGCGTCTCCGAAAGCCGAAGTTGTGAATCTTTACAGCACCAACAGGGATTCTGAAGGAGCTGAACAGACAGTAAAGCCAAGGTGAAAGGAGTCTTGGTTGCCCAGTGGCGATGCGCAGTCGGCCTCACGTGTTTTGACTTACAGGCCAACAGTACCGTCGTTTGGGAAGCGCTAGGAAGCCCGACTGACATGTATGACACCTAACTTACACTCTCGGTCTCAGTTGTGTAGTTGTATACAATATGACCAGCTATGAAGTGACATCAGCTGACAGACGTGAGAAGAAATCCCCTAACAGTTGAAGATGAAGAAGCCAGCCACGACAAATCGACCTTGCTATCAATAGATTCAAGCTTCTGCCTGATCTAAGTGAAAGCAATGAACTTGGCGCCTTGGCACTACCGAGTCACAACAGGTTATTGAGATCTCCCTACCATCCTCCCTAGTGCGCTGTTGGTCCGAGTCAGAGCGCAGCTCCACTGCCCGGGGTGGTAAACTCTTTGCCCATCACCTAATGCAGGCCTCCTATGTTGATATTCGATGTCTGTAGAGGGCACACGCCATCACCAGCCATGCCACTCGCCCCAGAATTGCAGACATCAGCCTTCTCACTATATTGATGAAACCCTGTATGGTTGCCCATCCTGTATGACCTGTACAGTATCTCTCAGTTACCTGTTGCATACACTCTAATTCCTATCTCACCGTGCAATTTTTGCTATGGACCTTATTGCCTCTTGTCTTTACATATTTCTATCCTAACCATTGATTCAGCGGAGGACCTCCTCCATTTTCTGCAGCCTCCTGTAAAATCACATTTCTGATAGGTTATAGATACGGGTTGATGGTGTCACTTTGTGTCACCACATCTCTATACCTTCGTTTCCCTTTTATTGTGGTTTCCAGTGGGTGAAAAATATAACTACCCGACGTGCTTCTAATTAAATCGCCGTACGAATGCAAAGAGAAGAATATTGACTGTCTGCTACAAAAACTGTATGAAAACTCAAGCAAACTTAGTATAATCTCATCAGAGAAAAATCATTGTTCAGTAATGACATTCCTGCTTTCTACAGTATGGTACAGTCTCAAATGTACATTTGTACTTGTTAATTATATACAGCTACTAAAACATAGTAAAATGTCCTAAGAATCAATAAAGAAAGCTACGATATATGTTCATAGGTTACGTGCGTGTCCACGCTGTATGACTGAGTTAAGCCTTCTGTCATACTGGTGTAGGTAGGTTAAGTGTCAATAACAATAATTTCACGCATGCCCTGTTATCGTTTTTCGGAGGTATATGAAATACTGCTGGGTAGAGTGGCCTGAAAGTACAGTTTTAATGAAGTCTCAGGATGCCGATGATTGCCAGGTATTACTATTTTCAAGTGGTCAGCCCGGAAGCAATTGTGTTTAGGATCATATTTTTCATGTCTGTTTCTTTATCTTCGTCTAGATATACACGTTCGTGTGTCAGAAATAATTTCGTAACTTACTATAACGGCACAGTAAATGGAATATCCCCTCCCTCCGGTAAGAGCGCCGTGCTGTTTACAGTACAGTAGTTATTAAAATAAAATTATAGATCAAACAGGCAGCTTAAATTATTTAGGATACAATGTATCAGTACACCCCCAATTCCTGAAGGAATTGGACTCCCATGTACAAAACGGCTTCGAAAGTCGGATTACTTTAAAAATGAGACAGTGTGTTAAATATTTGTCTCAAAGTATGTAAGCGAGAAAAGGCTTAAGAAAGGATTAAAATTATGTTTAAAGATTGTTAAGAGTCACTAACTTATCTCGTTATGGAATACTCACTGATTATAATTGAGCATTCTGCAGTCCATCTTAAGCATAAATTAGTTTTTACGTATCAAAATATTTATGGCGCAATATCTCTTCAACTACGCGTCGTAAAAGGACATGATTTTGCAAGTGCAGGCGGTGGTACATGTAGATAATATCTTCAAACTGCTTTGCGAATAGAGTAGTCAGGAAATAAATAATAAATTAAAACGCCATGACATGGTGAGGTTTGACTGCATGAACAGTGGAACTATAACAAACGGTTACTTTTGCCTTCCACTTCTTTATTGGACTGTCGGTGGGGGTGGGGGGAGTCTGCCATCGAGAAAAAGTATCGTATACGTAAAAAATTATGTACAAAGTTTTTTGGAAGTCACGAAGTCCAGTCTCAACTAAAGTCCGTGCTGTTGCATGCTGTCACTTACGCAGCCTCAAGACGAACAGTTCCTGTCTCTAATATCTATTTTATATTGCTAAACCGTTAACGTAAGATTATAACTCTTAGTGAGAAGCTCATGGCAGCACGGTAAATCTACAATCAATAATTACATGAAACATTGGAAGTCAAACATTTTTGCTCATGGAAGTTGCAAATGCTGTAAGGTTCCTGGATGGCAGTTTAGTAATATAGATATTATTGCGATAGTATGCACATTAATAAAAAAATTTGAAAGAATCTACGACACTTATAAACCCTGAAATCAAGTCCTCTTGGTAACAGCAAGCTCAGGACAATAAATTGACTATGCAAGGGGAAATCAAAAACTATCGAGATGGGACTTAAGACTAATGACAGAGTACACACCTACACAAAAAAGAGACGGAATGATGTACGAAAGGGACTGAAGCTTTCTTTAATACATACAATACAGTATCCCAGTGTAACGTAAAATGGAAAGAACATATGGAATTATTCGATGAAAACAGTCTTTCAAATATCTTGATTTCTGATATGAGGTACTGAACAGAAGCAACTAATTAGATCTGAAGATGATACAGAATGATCGAAATACTTTATGTAATGAAAAAATGTGCAGCTGAGACTGAAGAATAAATGGGGATTGTTCCAAATTTTGATGTAGCTCATTGAATTTAGGAATATCATATCCCAGATGGGAGGATAGGTAGAAGCTGTCCGGTATACGTGCTCTTTCTCCCATGTGAATAATGAAAATGTTAGTCATATCTTAGCTATAATAATTACTAGCAACCCGCCCCGACATCGCAAGCGTGTCACTAAGTATCTATGCCGGGTCGACTTCTCTGGCGTAGCGGTAAGTTGGTTTATGATAAAAAAAAATCATAGAACAGCGGTAACTGAATACCATCACTTTGACATAACTTAAAACGATTTAAAGCAGCACATGCGTATTGCAGCGCCTATAAGGTCGATATTACTAGACACACTTAACGTGTAAAAGTCAGGCGGAGACGGCCTGACACCCAGCGGCAGAATGGGTGGAGCTAGAATTTTAGAAGACGGTTTATCCGCCTAGGAGAAATAGGGGCCGTTCTGTTCTACTGTGGACACGCACATGCACAGTGGAGATTACATGAAGGCGAGTGCGGAAAACACGGCGGTCTTTCTGTTTGTACCTAGGGTCAGCAGTCGAGATGTACGTGAGCTGCGTGAGATATTCTATACAGTTTTCAGTACATAATCTTTTATAAATACAGTAATAAAACAAATGAACATTCTCTCTTTTGTATTTCTCTTGAGAAAAGCTGTTTATGTAATGGTCGCCGAGAGTAGAAGAAATAGAATGGGACAAAGAAAGTATAAGAATGCTTACTGATGCATACAGCGAGGAAAAGTGGCTGTAGGATGCTCTAGATCCGCTTTACCACAATAAGGTACGTCAACAAGTATTTAATTCTGAGTTTATATGTTTTACATAAATATGCATCTAATTTGACTATGATATGTGTGCGTACCACCCTAAGCGGTAAAAGTTCCCTACATGATTGATTTGATGGCATCCTTTGTATTACTTCGACGAACCAAAAAGGATACTCTTGAGAGAACAGACACAAGGATCGAAGCAGTTGTGCCGACAGCGACCACTGGGGACTGTAAAATCCCTTTTCCATCGTTGCGACGAACTGAAAAAGAGGAACCGAGCGGAGTGACACAGGCACAACACAAATTTATAAACATAATGGGCGAAATAGCTTCCCTCATTACTGTGTCACTTGTGCGAATCCCATCACATAGAATCAATAACAGACTGTCAAAACATGACACATCCATTCTGACGAAATTCATAAACTCGTGTGGATCTTTGGACCTCAGATCCTTCATTAACAAGGGGTATATACGCTGCTACCTTCAACCCTTCAACCTTTCTCCCTAGCTAGGTTCGAACCCAATTCCTACTCCTGGCACTACGTCGTCGTTCTGTCCTTCTGGTAACGACCACGGCGGCCAGTTTCCCTCCAAGTACTGCGTAGGTATTTGCGTCCTGCATCTGCTCTGAAACGTAAACACAGATAATCATCGGCTTGTCCCAACACGACATAAAACGAACCCTTCAGTCAATAATTCTGTATTGATGCAAAGTAATTTCATTCTGTTTGCGCATGATAACAGTAACTGCTTAATAAATATCAACCTAGGCTTCTCAGAAGTTTCAGTTTGAGTAAATACGGACTTCACAACATCATCAATTTTGACACTCACCGACGTAAACTGGCCTGCAATTTCGAATCTGTTGTCCTGGGGCGCTAGTGGACACTTCCACGTTAGGTGTATCAAGTAATAGGGCTAACAAACACGTTGGTTGTTCCAGAGTTGAACGCTTCGCTCACTAGTTCAGACCTTTATATGACAAGCGTGGTACTTTATACCGCCTAAAAGCAGTGAGTGGACTGCCCGACCACAACCTCCTAACTATGCAAGCCGTGCATCAAAGACACCGCGTCTAGGCGGCCGATCTACATCTACATCTACTCTTTGTCGGCGGGACCTCCACAGAGAAAAAACGCTGCACTAGATTGATATTTTTTAGCCAATTTGCACAAAACATTTATAAATGACGTCTGTGGTGTATTAGCTGCAACTTCATTAGGATCTCAAAAGTAGCTCCCGGGACAGGGAGTCAAAGGCGGCGTGTGAGTTCAGTTTATTGCGTGTACAGAAGGAGACTGTATGTTTGTATGCATATATCCTGGCAATAATAATTTCGTGTGACTCTGTCCTGGTGCAAGATTTAGTTGAGCATCACTTCGGCGACTTAACGTCTCCCTAGCGATTTACACGGCAGGGAAAATGGGAGTTACAGATAAATGTGGGATTCGAAATGTATTTCGTTTCTGGCGAATCTCTGCATTATTAAGAGATGTGTGCTAGGATAAACACTCTGAGATACGAATTCGTGGTCTCGCAAACCTTTAGTTACTACGCCAGCACTTTACCGCTAGGCCACAAAGCAGGACTTCGATTCTGCTCTGGGAAAACGAAACCTATAGTTTAACATGGAATTTGAAATGCGTTTCGGGTTTAGCGAATACCAGGTTAAAAAATAATGGAAAATCAGTGGTTTGAACGGGATTGGTTCTCGCAACCTTTCAGTTTTCAGGCAAGCGACGGAGGCTAGACCACCAGGTACCATATGGCTTCTCCTCAAGTTTCGCTATTTTCTGGAGCTGCCGTGGCTGTAACACTAGATGAAATGCAATTGTTTTGACTGTTGCGACGCACTTAAATTCAACCCCCCACCCCTCACACTTCTGTCACTTTCCAATTTCCACTTTCTAAATTGTATATGTGAACCTTCGTCGTGAACCGAACTATATGTTAGTGGAAACATGATCAAAGTTTTTACTGTAGTTCTTCAGATCAGCCCCTACACACAAAAGGAACCGAGCAGGGAAGTCCAATTTTTGTAAATGGTAATTCAGCGGCCTCTAGTTATCGGGTTTCATGCGAACTGCAACGGCTTCAGAAACAATGTGTGACATATGCATGTTCCCTCACTCACAACAGAAAAAGTAACAGGAACTTTTTGTAAGAATTTTTGTATACTTAAATTTTCTAATGGGATACGTTATTGCTGAAGGGCACAATTTTCCATACATTCACGAAAAACGTTCTGGGAGATAACTTTTACGATTTTTTCTTGAATAATTCGAAAACTACGGCCTCTAATGAAAACGTATCTCAGTGCAAAATTTAACTAAATAAAATGTAGGGATGTCTTCTGTGAAGATAATTCCATTGAATGTAGTTGGGAGGAAGTGAAATATGGAGAACAAGTGGTTTAGGCAATAAGGGAATAGAAAATTTTTGAAACTACAGAAGAATGTAGAAAATTTGTTAGATCGAATAACTAATGATGAGTTACACAAACGAACTGGGGAAAAATGAAATTCGTGACAACACTTAGGTAAAAGAAGGGCTCGTTTGACACCACATATCCTGAAGAGTCAAGCAATCGTCAGTTTGCTCCCCTTCTAACAGCCGTGTACCGCGAGTCTCTAGAGGAACGGAAGGTTCCAAATGATTGGAAAAGACCACAGATAGTCCCAGTCTTCAAGAAGGGTCGTCGAGCAGATGCGCAAAACTATAGACCTATATCTCTGACAACGATCTGTTGTAGAATTTTAGATCATGTTTTTTCTCGCGTATCATGTCATTTCTGGAAAACCAGAACCTACTCTGTAGGAATCAACATGGATTCCCGAAACAGCGATCGTGTGAGAACCAACTCGCTTTATTCGTTCATGAGACCCAGAAAGCATTAGATACCGGCTCCCAGGTGGATGCCATTTTTCTTGACCTCCGGAAGGCGTTCGATACAGTTCCGCACTGTCGCCTGATAAACAAAGTAAGAGCCTACGGAATATCAGACCAGCTGTGCGGCTGTATTGAAGACTTTTTAGCAAACAGAACACAGCATGTTGCTCTCAATAGCGAGACGTCTACAGACGTTAAAGTAACCTCTGGCGCGCCAAAGGGCACTATATATATTAATGACCTAGTGGATAGAGTCGGAAGTTCCATGCGGCTTTTCGCGGATGATGCTGTTGTATACAGAGAAGTTGCTGCATTAGAAAATTGTAGCAGGGAGATCTGCAGCGGTTAGGCACTTGGTGCAGGGAGTGGCAACTGACCCTTAACATAGACAAATGTAATGTATTTCGAATACATAGAAAGAAGGATCCTTTATTGTATGATTATATGATAGCGAAACAGACACTGGTAGCAGTTACTTCTGTAAAATATCTGGGAGTATGCTTGCTGAACGATCTGAAGTGGAATGATCATGTAAAATTAATTGTTGGTAAGGCGGGTGCCAGGTTGAGATTCATTGGTAGAGTCCTTAGAAAATGTAGTCCATTAACAAACGAGGTGGCTTACAAAACACTCGTTCGACATATACTTGAGTATTGCTCATCAGTGTGGGATCCGTTCCAGGTCGGGTTGACAGAGGAGATAGAAAAGATCCAAAGAATAGCGGCGCGTTTCGTCACAGGGTTATCTGACAATCGTGATAGCGTTACGGAGATGATTAACAAACTCAAGTGGCAGACTATGCAAGAGAGGCGCTCTTCTTCGCGGTGTAGCTTGCTGTCCAGGTTTCGAGAGGGAGCGTTTCTGGATGATCTATAGAATATATTGCTTCCCTCGATTTATACTTCCCGAGGAGATCACGAATGTAAAATTAGAGAGATTCGAGCGCGCACGGAGGCTTTCCGGCAGTCGTTCTTCCCGCGAACCATACCTGACTGGAACAGGAAAGGGAGGTCATGACAGTGGCACGTAAAGTTCCCTCCATCACATGCCGTTGAGTGGCTTGCGGAGTATAAATGTAGATGTAGATGGTAAGGAATGTAAGTGGGGAGGGGGCCAGAGGAGAGGAGGTATGAACTGTACAAGAAGACCAAAGTCTGAATGAAGAATAAGGTTCAAGTAGATGAATGTTCCAGTAGTTATGCAGAGATGAAGAGGCTTGCACGGAACAGATTAGCGTGGAAGGCCACGTCAAACCTTTTCTCTGGGTAAAGAAAACAGAACAACACTTGTGAACTGTACGTAGAGCAGTCAGTCACCATATACGCCACGAATATAACACTAATCTGTAGAATAACTGAACAAATAAAATTGCTCTCACGAATTTTGAAATCTGTGTGCTATATAATACAGCGAATTACCCATAGAAAATAGTGTAAGAGTGCTTTGAAATACGGCACCTTTTTATTACCTTATGCGCCAATGACTCCCACTGTACTCAAAACAACTCTTTACCATTCGAAACCATTTATCCCCTGCTAATTCGGTTTCATCAGTTATTTTCGAATTTACTCGCGTACTGAAACTGAGCCCAGCTAATTACAAGCACGAAAGAGGGTCACCGCAGACCCTGGTGCGGTCGACGGATCTGTGTTACACGGAATCTGTTTGCCATGATGCGCGCTCGCTAGAGTTTGCGGTCTGCGGTGGAAGTGACCGGCGACCACGACCAGAAGAGAGGGTGGCGGCACGGTCGATGGCGCAGCGGCAGCGAGGCTGTACAAGTTGGAAACTGCTGCTGCAGGGCAGGTCACTCCCTGTTTGCACCTCGCTAGCGATGGGTAACATCGTCTTCAGCGTTGTCCACCAGTGTTGTACCCTCTTTGACAACGGAGGTCAGTTGAAGTCTAATGACGGCCATGTAAAAATCGAAAACTAGTTAAAAAAATAAATTACCATTGTAGAACATTCGCAATTTGAGCTTTTCATTTATAATTATGAAGTTATTTCAACACGAATCGAGGCAACAATCACTTAAAATTTGCTTTACGAATACGGAGAGAAGAACAAATGGTTCAAATGGCTCTGAACACTATGCGACTTAACTTCTGAGGTCATCAGTCGCTTAGAACTTAGAACTAATTAAACCTAACTAACCTAAGGACATCACACACATCCATGCCCGAGGCAGGATTCGATCCTGTGACCGTAGCGGTCGGTCGGCTCCAGACTGTAGCGCCACTTCGGCCCGCCAGAGAAGAACACAATTGGGGCTGATAACAGTGATAAACTAAAAAGATTACTCCGTCTTCAGGCCACGAGTGGCCTACCGGGACCATCCGACCACCGTGTCATCCTCCGAGGAAGATGCGGACAGGAGGGACATGGGGCCAGCACAACGCTCTCTCGGTCGTTATGATGGAATTCTTGACCAAATCCGCTACTAGTCGGTCGAGTAGCTCCACAATTGGCATCACGAGGCTGAGTGCACCCCTAAAAACGGCAACAGCGCACGGCGGAAGGCGGATGGATGGTCACCCATCCAAGTGCCGGCCACACCCAACAACGCTTAACTTCGGCGATCTCACGCGAACCCGTGTAGCCACTGCTGCAAGGCCGTTGCTAACAGTGATAAACACCAGAGAAATATGCATTAATAAGTAGGTCCAGGAACGTAAAAATACGAGAGTATTAAATCGATTGCCCATAGCTAAACTTATCCAAAGTAGAAAGAATCTCGGCCGGGTTGGAAAACAAGAAACGCCAAAAAATGTTACCGGCTTGTACGTAATACACACATGTAAAAATTGCAAAACAAATTTTAGGCGAAGACCGAGAAGAATACCTGAAAGAAGGAAGATATACAACAATAAAACATCTGCAGGATCGACAAATATACCTACACCTAATAACAGGTATACTCTGACACGTTTGGAGGTTATCTTATTGTTAGTTCAGCAGTGGGATTCGTACGGCTGGCTATGATAATTTGATTTAATGATATTAAGTGACGCCAATTACACGCGCTCCCGTGTAATTTAATGAGTTTATATTCTCTTGTTTGATGTCGTTGTGTTATTCACATTTTGCCTACCCACATATTTCATTCCAGGACGGTACAGAATTAAATAAAATGGTTAATGAAATACAGATGGAATTTTTTCCAATTGTTGCAGTAATTTTTCAATACTCGCATCTAGAAATATGCGCACTGGCAGAAAGTGGCATTTTTTTTTTTTTTTTTTTTTTTTTTTTTTTTTTGCGTTGCGCACTTCTGTAGGTCTTCATTCCTGGATTCCTAAATATTTACAGCAAATCAGAAGACTGTGATATACATAACAAGCCAAGGACAACTACGAATTTAGATGTTGATTGGTACGCTTACATTTTCGTCTTTCGTTATATTTTTTTTAATTTCTTTAGGTACAACAACAATTCTATCAACGAAAGATAGTTTAACGTGTGCGCAGTAAAGCTGTGACCATTATATGAGCAGATGACAAGTCCGTACGACAGCTTTTTGGCTGCTTAAGTTATTTTATGTGATATTCTGCTAATGAGCCATGCCAGAATGGGTAAACAAACAAGTTTTGACAATAAGTGGTTCTTGTTGTCAGCTGGCAAAAAGTGATGATAAGGACGCCCTCTGTACTTATTCTTCCTCGTATCTTTTGTTTGGAGACGGTGGGCAGCAAAGGCCTGCGAGGCTTGTAAGGGTGTTGCAGGGTAAATTGTGCTGAGAAACAAATGTTAAGAAGTACTGATACGTTGCGCCGTTGCGGAATTAATTAGAATTGAATGTAGCCAGTCGAGTCGTTATGCGGGAAAATTCAAGTGGCCCGCAGATACAATTAGTGTCAGTTGTGGTCATAGCCTAGATAATACGCACGAGACTGCTCAGCATTTCTTGATACAATAATTTCCAACAGCCATATGTATTGTATAAATTAATTTTCTGTACTTCTCACGTGCTATCAGTTTGGGCATTACATTCATGACATCGTCAGGCCCCAGAATATAAAATTCTACAATGCATACGGCAGTTGGAAATTATTGCATCAAGAAATACTTGCCAGCCGTTGTCCCATGGTCCATAATGGTTCAACGAAGATTAAATGCTTAGCATTTGGCTCGGATTCAATCCTTACTACCAACCTATGTCCAAATTTGGTATCGCTCCCTCGTTCGGTTGTAGAAAACCAAACGAAGTACACGTTCGGCGACACCGCCTCTGGCGGACTGCTTCAATTTGTACACGCAACGGCCCGATTGGCTAACTTTAATGCTTATGAACTCGTAAACTGTGCAACGTATAGAAATTTTTTCTTAACATTTATTTCTCAGCATCACATATCCTGAAACACCATTAAAAGCTTTGCACACTGTTTCCGACTACAATGTCAGTGATGAGCCAAAACATTTGACCAGCTGCTAAATCGCGTGTAGTTTCACCTCTGATACGCGATAATGTAGCGACTGTGTGTGGCATGGATTTGGCAAGTTCGTGCCAGGTTCCCGGAGGTATGTGGCAACACATCTGTACGCAAAGGTTACACAGTTCCCATAAATTACGAGACAGAGATCTGTGAGCGTGGATCTGGTATCCTATAACGCGTGGCCAAGACATCAATATGAGCTTATTGTCATGATCCTCAAACTACTGTAGCATGAGTGAGACGAAGAGTTATCCTGCAGAAAGATGCCACTGTCTTAGGGGTACACATCAATCTTGAAGGTGTACAGGGGTCTGCAAAATTTTTTACTTAGTATACAGACGTCATGGTGCCTTCAATTACGACCTTAGGCCATGGAAGCCTAGGTGTATGTACTTTGTACCATGATTCTGCCCCAACCGGCTTGCGTCTGTAGCGTCCGATTTGAGTAGGCGTTCTCCTGTGTATCTGGAAACGATTATCGGCCAGAGGTAATGAGGAAAGTTATTCATACGATCATGCGACACGCTTTCGTTGATCCACAGGCCAATCTCGATGATGCCGCGCCCACTGCAATCGTCACTGACAATGCCGTGAGATCAATATCGGAATACGTACGAATTGTCGGCTGCGGAGCTTCGAGTTCAACATTTCGGGTCTAACGGTGGACAGTACATCACCTGCTCTAGTACCATTACTGTAATCCGTTGCCAGATGTGTCACAGATCGTTGTCTATACCGAGCGCCGTACCTCCGGTCTCCACTTCTGTATTAAGACTTGAACGACCAACACCTCGTCGCCTGCAGTCGTGCATTTAGTTTCAGCCTCTTTCAACCACATTGAGCCGATCGGCTCCATTGCCAGCTGCCGGGCCGTAATAATCTTCCCTGTGAGCCGTGACAGAAGAAGAGACGGTAGCCGACTTGGGTGAGACAGGGTATATATTGTTAGAGTGAGAATTTAAAAGAGCTTCGGACAACTTAATAACCAATAAGGCGGAATAGGTCGATAAAATTCCATCACAGTTTCTAAAATCATATGTAAAATAGCAGCAGTACAACTATTCACGACGGCCGTTGTGACCGAGTGGTTCTAGGCGCTTTAGTCCGGAACCGCGCTGCTGCTACGATCGAAGGTTCGAATCCGGCCTCGAGCATGGATGTGTGTGATGTCTTTACGTAGGATAGGATTTTAGGTAATTCTAAATCTAGGGGACCGATGACCTCAGATGTTGAGTCCCATAGTGCTTAGAGTTATTTGAACCATTTGAGCAACTATTCACGTTGGCGTGTCGAATGTTTGAGACTGGCGATACACCATCAGATTTTCGTAAAACGTCGTCCACACAATTCCCAACAAAGCAAGAGCCAAACATCTTAAGAGCTAATGCATCCAAGCTCTTGACAAGAACAATAAACAGGAGGATGGTAGAAATAATTGACAATTTGTTAGATGATGGTCGGTTTGGATGCAGGAAAGGTAGAGGCACCAGTGAGGCAGTTATGACGTTGCAAGACTGACGTTTAAATCAAGACACGTCCATATGATTTGTCGACTTGGTAAATGTGTTCGATATTCTGAGAAAAATAGGGCTACGCTATAGGGAAAGACGGGTAATATACAACATTTACAAGAACCAAGAGGGAACAATAAGAGTGAAGGATCAAGTACGAAGTGCTCGGACTAAAAAGCATGTAAGTGATAGAGATGTAGTCTTTCGGCCCTTTTGTTCAATCTATACACCGAAAAAGCAATGACGGAAACGAAAGAAGTGTTCAAGAATGGGACTAAAATTCAAGTTAAAGGATATAATGATACGATTCCCTGATAACATTGCTGACCTGAGTGAAAGTGGAGAAGAACTGCATGATTTCCTCAATAGACTGGACAGCTAATGAGTACAGAATATGGACTGAGAGTAAATCGAAGAAAGACGAAAGTAATGAGAACAGCGAAGAACTTAACACCAGGATTGATAACCACGAGGTAGATGACGTTAAGGATCCCTACTACCTAAGAAGCGATATAACGAATGACGGACGGTGCAAGGACATCAGAAGCAGACTAGCACTGGCAAAAAGGCTTTCCTGGCAAGAGAAGTCTACTAGTATCAAACATAGGCCTCAATTTGAATCATTATAAATGCAAGCTGCCTAAGAGTCAGTGGTGAAGAATACTCCCCGTAAAATCGGATCTGGCAGCTTATTAGTCTTCTGCTCTTTCAGTTGATTCTCAGTGCCAGGGATGGTTATTTTTACGTCCTCCATTCCAGTGAGGTTATTCCATGGATTTAAGGTAAACATTGGTTACGTAGCATAAACTGGAAACAAGGGTGAAACTAACGGAAGTATTAAAGATCAAAAGTATTCTTTACAATGAGAAATACGATATTACGTAATATTTCAGTATTATCACTGCCGATTTTTCATGATTCTCAGCAAACTTCGTAAGTTCGCGCTCAATATGTGTTACTATTCAGACGTGGACTGACAAACGGCGGCTATAGCTCGACGGCTTGTAGGTACATACTACCCCCAGCCGCTAGATTCCGTCGTGAAACGACTGCGGGCCTTGGTGTGAGGTTACAGCAAATACAAGCATTTTTTTCTTTCCTGCTTTTAAAACGTACTCGTGGTCAAGGTTGATGACTGATTACTCATTTGATGTACAGTTTTATGAAAATTTCGCTTTTATATACTTTTAGATTACCTGAACACGATAGTCAGCCTTAACGGTTTATAACAACATAGGCGTACAGCCGTACGTATTCGTACCGCTGAGAGCCGAAACCAGAAATGGCAGTGCCATTGTGGATGTGGGTCTCTGCTGCACAACTTTACTGCCCACAGTGTTCAAGAGGAGAACAAAATAGCACAACCGGATAGACGTCGACTGAATCATGCAACATAACCAGCGGTGAAACTTCCTGGCAGATTAAAACTGTGTGCCCGACCGAGACTCGAACTCGGGACCTTTGCCTTGCGCGGGCAAGTGCTCTACCATCTGAGCTACCGAAGCACGACTCACGCCCACTTCTCACAGCTTTACTTCTGCCAGTACCTCGTCTCCTACCTTCCAAACTTTACAGAAGCTCTTCTGCGAAACTTGCAGAACTAGCACTCCTGAAAGAAAGGATATTGCGGAGACATGGCTTAGCCACAGCCTGGGGGATGTTTCCAGAATGAGATTTTCACTCTGCAGCGGAGAGTCTGGGTCGGGCACACAGTTTTAATCTGCCAGGAAGTTTCATATCAGCGCACACTCCGCTGCAGAGTGAAAATCTCATTCTGATAACCAGAGGTCTTTCAGTACGCAACTTCACAACAGCAACAAGAGGCTATCAGAATGCTCTAATATGCAAAACTTCACTGTACGCTATTACGTTGAGCTCATACTTTGTCTCAGTGAATATGATGAAAAACTGAAACCTCATTTAATTAATTCATCTGTGCTCACAGGTGTGTAAAATTTAATACGGAATGACTTGACCGCTTCTGTTTCAAAAACATTCATAAGTAAAATAAGAAAAGAGAAAAGTGAAACGAATTTTGTCTCACGTATTCTGGATGAAATAACTGATGTGTGTAGTTTCTCACGTGCCTCTTCAGTACTTCGCGGTCACAGCTGTTGGACAAGTGCATTACAGATTTATAAAATTCATGAACATTATCTAGGACACCATGGAACTGCAATTGGCCGGTCTTTTGAATGGACTGCACTCAAAGGTTCGACTCAATTCGTCGCTATCGGAAGCTACGTCAGTGATCAAAGACTGCGGATTTTTTCCCTCTTTTCTACTTGACTCCCAGCGTTTTTTCCATGTCATTAAAAAAAGCTCTGTACTAGATGAGGAACTAAAGAAACGACTGTCTAAAGCTCTGCATCCGTTCGGTGAAAACCTTATATTGCAGTAAACTAGTTTAACTTTTTAAGTGGTGTCGTTCGAGGATTTGAATTCACGGTGCATGATGTGCGTTTCAGTTTGGTTCCATATACTTTGTCAAATATACTCCCTCTCTCTGATGATAAAGCCAGTTGTCGAACAACAACCTATCAACAACAGCAGCGAACCCAGGTAACAAGTATCGTCTGTGAAAGAGGATATAATGTTTTACTCTCGTGGCAGAGAGTGCATGTCAAAGAGGAGGATGGGATGATTAAAGTTTTTACGGTCCGTCGAGAACGAGTTCTTTCGAGAGACGGACCCCAAGCACTAAGTATGGAAAGGTACATGAGTTCCTTGTAGAGGCCTTGAATGCCAACGGATGTCGACCGGCAGCGGTGTCACCCTGTATCATTCGGGATCATGAGATGCCGTATGATGGGCCATATGGTCATCACACCGCTCCTCCAGCGGTTTTGCTGACTTTCCAGACCTTGGAGCAGCTACTTCTCGGTCAAGAGGCACAGTACACCGAGTACCAGTCATTAAAGAAAAAAAAAATCCCTAGTAGTAACGGTCATCGAACCCGCGCCCTCCGCGTGGTAGTCCCTTTCGCTGGTCAGTCAGCTATTGAGGACTAATAATGGAAAAGCAACAATCCCAGTATTTACCTTAACCGAAATACGAAAAACACGGAGAACCTAAATTGTATATCCGACTTGGGATATGAAACGCCGTGTTCCCCGGCCAGCCGTTGTGGCCTAGCGGTTCGAGGCGCTTCAGTCTGGAGCCGCGCGGCAGTACGGTCACAGGTTCGAATCCTGCCTCGGACATGGATGTGTGTGATGAGCTTAGGTTACTTAGGTTTAAGTAGCTCTAAGTTGCAGGGGACTGATGACCTCAGATGTGAAGTCCCATAGTGCTCAGAGCCATTTGAACCAATTCACGTCCAGTGCGTTAACAACTGAACCACAATGCTGACTACGACGCACAGAGACACCGCCGTAGCTTAAACAATGATACGAGCAGCAGTACAATATGTTCAGTATTAAAGTTTACACTTTGACTTACACTGAAAATACGTTGCAGCTCTTGCAGCAATAGTAAAATCAGAAGATGAAAAAAAACTGAAAAAAAGATTCGAGGACCGTATCAGTGATACTAATGCGAAGAGCATTTCAGAATGTTGTACGTAGAGATCGGCGGTTAGTGGCATGGCATCTGTTTAGCAAATATTATTCCCATGACAACCTGATTAGAAATTAAGAGCAAATTCAATTTGACCCACATATTTTATCAATAGCCACTGCACTCTCTATTCCAGTTTCAGATCAATGATTTCAATCGTGATAATGGTTTCTCAGTTATTTATCTCTGTCTGGATAAGTATGGAAGTTTCTTTGTCTGTGTTTCTTTGGCTATCCACAGTTTCAAAAAGCTAAAGGCAGTCGTGGTGACAATGTTGCTATTGATAATGATGATGATGGGTACTGTAACTACGATAAGGGAAAACTGTTTCTATTCCATTGCCTTCGGTTTTCGATAATATACAGAGCGATTCAAATTAAAGCTACATATTTAAGTTGTTTATTATACACAAACTATGAAGGACAGAAACACATTCCGCATGTCACTGGATAGAGGAAGGCTCGTAGTTTTATGTTCGCACAGACACTGGTACCATACACTTAACATGTGCACCATGTGTTGCTCGGGAAAATCGAAAAGGTAGTACGTTTCATTCAACACACGAATCAACAGGTACCTGTCTATTGAATCAGCAGCTTTAACAATTTGGTCAACTCTCAAAGAGTAGCTGCAGTAGGTGGGAAAACGACCCCGTCATTTATGTACCACACCCCCCCTCCCCAAACCCCCCAGCAGAAAAAAATCGCTAGATGTGAGGTCGTGTTACCCTGGGCCGCCGGAAGCAATGAACAAGATCTTGTTGTCCATCTCTTCCAATCCAATGTTATGGTATGGTGTTATTAATAAGACCGCACCTCAGAGTGAAATTGAGGAGGACCCCCGTCATGCATAAAACTGAAATCAATAGAATCTTCGTAAAGTTCATGAAACAACCAGTTTTACAACATGACCAGGTATGACATTCTGTCAGAATTGCCTTCGAAAAATAGAAAGGTCCATAAACTATATAAACAAATACGGCGCAAATCGCGTTTAGTTCCGTTCAGCTTCTTTCATGTTCAACGACGACGCCACGATCTTGTCATTTCCAAACTGTTCCGTTATGGCGGTTTACTTTTCCCGATGAACGAAAATTCGATTTGTCCGAAAAGATGAGTAGTTTGGGAAAAGTGTCCTCTGCCGTGTCCTGGAGAACTGAAATGCTAAATTTTAGCTTGTGTTATGGTCGCCGGGCCGCAACTGTTGCAGTAACTGCAGTTTGGGTGGTTTCATATGCAGATGTCATTTCGTAACCCGCCACGGCGTTGTCTGAGAAAACTGAAGTTCGTGACCTGCCTGTCTTGCGGACTTCCGCGAGCCCCGTGTAAACGCATCTTGGATACGATCGACATTTTCATCAGACGCGCGTGGCCGACCAGTGCTCTACCCATTTGCGTAAGCAACCAACTTCAAGAACTTTGTATGCCAGTCACAAATCTGCTTGTGCAGAGGCGGTGTCTTGCTGAATCGATGGCAGAATGCACGTTACACTTGGACTATGGACTGATCCCGCACAAATTTCAACACACACAATGATTTCTCTTGTGGTGTAGTGGCCATGATGCTAATTTTTACAAACAAGCAACAGCGCAGCTGTGCTCGAAACTTTGAACCTTCATCTATCCAGTGACACGCACCATTTATTTCCGTCTGTGTTTGGTCTGTAATAAACAAATAAAATCCGATCTTTGTTTCACTTTGTTCACTTATAACCTACTGAATCACACGCGCAATACCGAATACAGCAAAGAGGAAACGTTCTCACGACGCTGAACAAAACAATAACACAAAGCACACTTGCGAAACAAGCTGTCACTGCAATGGGGCCGGGATGTTCCCAGAAGAACAACACTACGTGGCAATGGCAGCAAAATATGAATGTTTTCCGGGTGACGTAACGGGAAACCAGCAAGGTCGCAGTTCACGGCTGGCGTATGGCTCTTGACACGGACTGCGTGTGGAAGAGTGGCAGGCGGAAATTATTACTTACGAATATTTCAGCATCACATTAACCCACCACTGTAAAGTTTGACGCTATGCATCCAACGAAACAAACAAACTGTAACCCCACAACGAAACTGCATTAGCAACTAAATGCATACTTATCATTCGTACTTTGAAAACTTTCATCCCGTTTTCCGTGGAATATCTCTTGAATTTATTGCCAACATTAACGTGTGTTACAACCACAAAGCTTCCGCGGTAAATTTTGTATATATAACTGTTCTTGCTCGACTTCCTGCGTGGAATTTAGAGAAAATACCAAGTTTTGCAACAACAGCGACTTAAATACGAGCTTCAAGAATATCTGAGGAGTGCTGCAAATGGGCAGAAGATGCTGAATCATCCTGGAGACTGGACGTACATTATCTCATCAAAGGTACCCAGACAGTAATATATTATGCGGAATAGACCACTAGATTTCACGAGCGAAAGACCTGCCAATATGAAAGGAAACCGGGAGCATAATGGTATCAGAAATGAAGCGGTAACGACACAATGGGTCAGTCAGCATAGGTCAGTGACTACGGACGTGGACTAGTCATTGGATGACACTTCAGGAAAAATTCCATAAGAGACCTTTTTAGCCACCTAAAGCTACCCAAGTCACAGTAGGTGATATGACTGACGCAGACCTCTTGCACTGAGGAACATGGACTGTCGCGCATTGCGGAGAGAGACGAAAACATCACATGATAACAGCAGTGGGAAGTAGAGTGCTATCAGTACACAAGTTGGTGCAATGACAGTGCTCAGGGGTCAAAGGAAATAGGATACAATGGTTGAGCAGCGAAGTACGGCGGAGTTGGGATCACGGTATGGGGTTTTTTCCCGTGGTTAGTGTGTTGTCCTCTTAATGCGCTTAAAACAACGCTGAATGTCAAAAGATATGAACACATTCTACTCAGTGTTGAATACATAGAGGAAGAGTTAGTTGAAGGCTGTTGTATCAGCATGACAACGCATGCTGTCACAAAACAGCGTCAGTGAAATAATGATTTGTGGGTAGTAACATTTCTGAAATGGTCTCACATGCCAAGAGTCGAAACGTGAACTCGACGGAACATCTCTGGGACAAGTTAGACTTCGCTCCAGACTTGACAGATCAACATAATTATCTTTTCTGGTTTCGGCATTTGTGTAAAATGAACGGGCTGCCATTCCTCCACATACATTCAGACACCTCGCTGAAAAGTTGCCAGCACTGTTCAAGCAGTCATAAAGGCAAAGCGTGGATGAATCTCCAAAAATAATTGTCCGGACGCTTTTGAGCCAATAGTATGTATGATGGTCATACATATAAGGAACTCTAAACGTGAGGAATTTCAAATGAAATGCAGGAAGACATACAGAGGATAATGTAAAAAAAAAAGGTTAAAATTGCTCTAGGCACAATGGGACTTAACATCTGAGGTCGTCAGTCTCCTAGAATTAGACAAGCTTAAACCTAACCTAAGGACATCACACACAGCCATGCCGGAGGTAGTATTCGAACCTGCTACCATAGCAGCAGCGTGGTTCCGGACTAAAGCGCCTAGAATCGCTCGGTCACCGCTGCCGGCCCGAGGATAACCTCCTCCGGTGCAAAGATTGACAGTTGAATCTCAACATACCTAAACGTACAACACGGCTAATAAGAATGCGGAAAGACTTATTATTGTTCGATTCCAAGTTTGCCGATCAATCGCTGGAAACAGTGACAACAGAAATTTATACAGAATATTTTTTTGGCACGGAGAGATACGCTGGTGATCGAGTACATGAAACTCTATGTCTAAAAGACCGACGGTAGATTTGGATTCAGCCGACTAATCATTACTAAAATCTAATTTATCCACCGTACAGATAGCTTAGATGTGCCAATGGCCTTGCCGCAGTGGTAACACCGTTTCCCGTCAGATCACAGAAGTCAAGCGCTGTCGGGCTGGGCTAGCACTTGGATGGGTGACCATCCGGACTGCCGAGCACTGTTGCCAGAGCTGGCTGCACTCTGCCCTTGTGAGGCAAAAGGAGGAGCTACTTGACTCAGAAGTAGCAGGTCCGGTAACGTAAACTGACACAGGCCGGGAGTGCGGTGTGCTGATCACATGCCCTTCCATATCCTCATCCATTGACGCCTGTGGACTGAGGATGACACAGCGGCCGGTCGGTACCGTTAGGCCTGCCAAGGCTTGTTCGATCGGAATTAAGTTTTTAGTTTCAGAAATAAACAACCATCGTTCGGACAGGTCTCGCGTATTTCGTGCCACCCGTGACGGGCGGGACTATTGGTGGAGGCAGAGAGTAGATCCAAAGATAATAAAACAGTTTCATTACGAAACGAACGGAGGGAAAATTAGATTTTAATGACTCGTTGATCAACAGCGTTCGCTGCGACTGAGCTTAATCTCGGATTTGGTCAGGGGAGGGTAAAGCAATCCCGAGATTAGGGAAAACTAAATCTTGAACCATCGGATGATGGTTCGCCCTACCGAATGTGAGTCAAGCATGCCAACCACTCTTTCGCCACGTGTTTGTACAGTACGGTCACGAGGTGCACATCAAACTCCAGTGAGTGGCGTAACAAGAGTGGCGTCGTCTGCCACGGAGATATTCAGTTTTGAAATTCTACGAATTCACGTACCAAGAAGAGACAAGCAACGTTTCATTTCTTCTCACGAACTTCTCGAGAAATGACCATGACATTATATTCACAGAAATCATGCGAAGCCTCACCAACAGCCGCTGTTTCTGCAAATCATTCAGTGTCGCAACATGACCGCAGTGGTGTGACTGTAATGTCTGAGCTACCAAGCGATGTATGGGGTCTTTTGCAGCATATATGTACGAGTACATATCATGCATCATTCGTCAGGAAAGCAACTGTCTGCCTCAGAGATAACATATTTACATGGATGCAAATATTGTGGAGACGGCTTCCTCGTGTATACGTGGCCGGCAGCTAAAGGGTGCCTTTCTGAATGCGTAGCTCATGAGTTAGATGGCTGTCTCACTATTGGATAGTTGAGTCACTGTTATTTGAAGCGCGTGTCAGCTCAATCGAAATTTCGTCTATATTCATATTGCTGAGCATGGTCACCAGACATTCCAGAGATTCCTAATTTCCTACACCGCTGATTTTTGGAGCCGCTGTCCCAAGTGTCAAATAACTCAACACAGGGAATTAAATAAACACCTCGGGATTTGAGACTGTAGTATCCTTCACGGAGCACCGTATTTATTTTGTTTCTATTTTACTTCATTTCATCCTGTCTAATAGGACGTCGAAAATTATTTTAAGTTGATGTCTTATTAAGATTCGTGTTCCTTATTGGTTGTTTCGTTTTCTTACTTTAATTTATATGTCGACTTACCGATGCTGTGTAGAGCATTCAAAATTGACTAGCAGCTCTGAAACTACGAGCGATTCGAAGGTGTTCCGTAACTGAACAAAATCGGGTATCATTATGAAAATAGAGCGGCGTTAAATTCTAATAAGGAAAGTTTCATAATAATTCCTTTTCTGAGCGTTCCTTCTCTTGGAAATTTGTCAATCTTCCATTCCTTTTATTTATTTATTACTTTCTGGAAACGTGCCCTCTTATGTGTCAAATTCATCCCGCACAATAAATTTATTACGGCATTTGCGTTATTAAGGTATGAATAGCACACCGATTAGCGTGTAACTCCTGAAGTACTGATGCAGCACAGGTTCATATGGGGTTTATAGATAAAACTTTTGTATAAAAACCTTCTGTATGTTACATTTGCTACTCGGCTAGAACTGGGTGTCTGATTACTGTGAAACTTGACGAAACACGATGCAGAGACACACCACACTAACGACAACCAGTAATGTATCTATCGTGAACTGAGTTAACTCGTTACATTTACAACACTTTTCAGCTATCACAATGTCTCTGCATCATTTGTTCAACTTGCCGTAATGCACATTTACTTGTCACAGATAGTTGCACGTCATAACTCAACAAAATGAAGATGGGTTGATTTTCTATTCCGTGCAGAGGACGTGAGCACAATAGTTACTGAGAGAAGCACTCGAAACGACTTTGGGATTTGAAGTTGGCGACTCCGAAACTCCGAGGATAGCGTGCCGCTAGAGGGTCTTTTTACGGTATGGAGAATGGCTATTAGCTATTGAAACTGTAAATCAATGACAATCCTCGCGTGTTAGAAGCAGCCCATTGCGCTGATGGGCAAAGAGGCTGAGATGCTTGACAAACATGGAAAGGTATTGGTAGATCCTAGATTTGAGGAATCAGTCGTGGATCTCCTGGAGGAACGAAGAGGGACCTGTGAAATAGAATAACTCCATGCTAACGCCCCCGGGCGTGATCTGACAGTAGCAGCTGGAGATAGTAATGGATGATAAACAGTTTGGAGAAGGGATAGCGACATGCGTTAAGGAGGAAAAAAAGTATATTGTTTCGGTGGAAGCTGAAGTATTTCGTTTGACATTTTACGGTTAAATACTCTGAACATTCAGTCCGAGACTTTTTTCTATCTGAGTCTGCATACAGCATGCATACTTCCTACCTATCCTAGCAAGACTCACTGAAAAAGTAAAATGTAAAAGCAGACAAATCCTAGATTTGCAATTTGCTGCCCTCCTGTTGTACCACCAATACACGCTGATGCCTCAAAAATGGTTCAAATGGCTCTGAGCACTATGCGACACAACTTCAGAGGTCATCAGTCGCCTAGAACTTAGAACTAATTAAACCTTACTAACCTAAGGACATCACACACCTCCATGCCCGAGGCAGGCGCCTAGAATCGCTCGGCCACTGTGGCCGGCGGATAGTTAGGTTTAAGTAGTTCTACGTCTAGGGGATTGATGATCTCAGATGTTAAGTTCCATAGTGCTCAGAGCCATTTGAACCATTTTTGACACTGATAGGCCTCATGGTCGCCTGGATACACGCTGCTCGAAAAATCGAAGTTGCAGCCATGATGTCTGGCGATCACGCTTTCCATTCTCCACAAATTAACCATGAAAGCGACAAATTATTCCCAATAATACGTGCACTGAGGAAGATCTTGTTTGTAGACGTTTGTGTTACGGCTGTTTAGGAAACGTTACAACTCGTGATTTACCTCGTCGTCGTTTTATAAGTGTTGGCACGCAACAATTCCGCCATAACAGGGAAAATTATGCAAGGAGAATAGGGTAGTGGGGGCGGGGGGAGGCGCATTTATCCAGCCAAAGAAACTGCACGTTTAACTGCACCATGTGCAGAGTGAGATGGCGTCTTCGTAGAGCAGAACCACTCCCTTCTATACTTGGACTTCTCCCCCTGAAGTATTGCCTGCCGCAGCCTCGTCCACATTTCGGTAGAACGTTCCTGGAACGGTTTGGTTCTTGCGGACGTAATCTCGTAACACTCCATGGGTGCCCCCAGGAACGGCATCACTTTGTTCAGTGATGGTCTGATCTTCACCTTTGCCGGCGATGGTGAAGCGACATCATTTCCTGGTTTGATACTGAATTTAGGGCTCACAGTAATACCTGCAGGACTCGTCAACGGTGGTTGGGTGTCAAGAAGTCGTTTGGATTGGCCTGCCGTAGCTGCTGTCTCGGCTCGACGGTCTTTTTGACTAGTTGTGAGTCTTCGTCGAATCTAATGGGCTCACACTATATTTATTACATTTTGTGCGTGTTTTCCTTTTAAGAGTTTCAATTCGCTTTTTTAAGTGTAAATTCATTCAGACTGTAGCGCAGTAGATGCTCATTAATTTTGTTTTGTAGACAAACGTAAGCTCGTTTTGTAAGCGAGCCACTCATGTCCAGCTCTCGGCTGATACATGTCTTCAGATATCTCTTTTATTCGTAGTATATTTCTAAAATTTCGTGCGTTTTTCCATTTCAGAGATGTAAGCTTGCAACTTTGTAAGTGTAAATTCTGACAGTCTGTAGCACAATTTTCATTTCGTCTGAATAGCCAGGTACATAGCTCATTGAGGCATCAGCGACCGGAGTGGCCGTGCGGTTCTAGGCGCTACAGTCTGGAACCGAGCGACCGCTACGGTTGCAGGTTCGAATCCTGACTCGGGCATGGATGTGTATGATGTCCTTAGGTTAGTTAGGTTTAAGTAGTTCTAAGTTCTAGGGGACCCCCCATGAACCATGGACCTTGCCGTTGGTGGGGAGGCTTGCGTGCCTCAGCGATACAGATGGCCGTACCGTAGGTGCAACCACAAGGGAGGGGTATCTGTTGAGAGGCCAGACAAACGTGTGGTTCCTGAAGAGGGGCAGCAGCCTTTTCAGTACTTGCTGGGGCAACAGTCTGGATGATTGACTGATCTGGCCTTGCAACATTAACCAAAACGGCCTTGCTGTGCTGGTACTGCGAACGGCTGAAAGCAAAGGGAAATTACAGCCGTAATTTTTCCCGAGGACACGCAGCTTTACTGTATGATTAAATGATGATGGCGTCCTCTTGGGTAAAATATTCCGGAGGTAAAATAGTCCCCCATTCGGATCTCCGGGCGCGGAATACTCAAGAGGATGTCGTTATCAGGAGAAAGAAAACGGATCGGAGCGTGGAATGTCAGATCCCTTAATCGGGTAGGTAGGTTAGAAAATTCAAAAAGGGAAATGGAAAGGTTAAAGTTAGATATAGTGGGAATTAGTGAAGTTTGGTGGCAGGAGGAGCAAGACTTCTGGTCAGGTGACTACAGGGTTATAAACACAAAATCAAATAGGGGTAATGCAGGAGTAGGTTTAATAATGAATAGGAATGCGGGTAAGCTACTACAAACAGCATAGTGAACGCATTATTGTGGCCAAGATACATACGAAGCCCACACATACTACAGGAGTACAAGTTTATATGCCAACTAGCTCTGCAGATGACGAAGAAATTGAAGAAATGTACGATGAAATAAAAGAAAATATTCAGATAGTGAAGGGAGACGAAAATTTTATAGTAATGGGTGCTGGAATTCGAGTGTAGGAAAAGGGAGAGAAGGAAACATAGTAGAAGAATATGGATTGGGGCTAAGAAATGAAAGAGGAGGCCGCCTAGTAGAATTTTGCACAGAGCACAACTTATTCATAGCTAATACTTGGTTTAAGAATCATGAAAGAAGGTTGTATACATGGAAGAACCCTGGAGATACTAAAAGGTATCGGATAGATTATATAATGGTAAGACAGAGATTTAGAAACCAGGTTTTAAGTTGTAAGACATTTCCAGGGGCAGATGTGGACTCTGACCACAATCTATTGGTTATGACCTGTAGATTAAAACTGAAGAAACTGCAAAAATGTGGGAAATTAAGGAGATGGGACCTGGATAAACTGAAAGAACCAGAGGTTGTACAGAGTTTCAGGGAGAGCATAAGAGACAGGACAGGAATAGGGGAAAGAAATACAGTAGAAGAAGAATGGGTAGCTCTGAGGGATGAAGTAGAGAAGGCAGCACAGGATAAAGTAGGTAAAAAGACGAGGGCTACTAGAAATCCTTGGGTAACAGAAGAAATATTGAAATTAACTGATGAAAGGAGAAAATATAAAAATGCAGTAAATGAAGCAGGCAAAAAAAAAAAAAATACAAACGTCTCAAAAATGAGATCGACAGGAAGTGCAAAATGGCTAAACAGGGATGGCTAGAGGACAAATGTAAGGATGTAGAAGCTTATCTCACTAGGGGTAAGATAGATACTGCCTACAGGAAAATTAAAGAGACCTTTGGAGAGAAGAGAACCACGTGTATGAATATCAAGAACTCAGATGGCAACCCAGTTCTAAGCAAAGAAGGGAAGGCAGAAAGATGGAAGGAGTATATAGAAGGTTTATACAAGCGCGATGTACTTGAGGACAATATTATGGAAATGGAAGAGGATGTAGATGAAGACGAAATGGGTGATACGATGCTGCGTGAAGAGTTTGACAGAGCACTGAAAGACCTGAGTCGAAACAAGGCCCCCGGAGTAGACAACATTCCATTAGAACTACTGACGGCCTTGGGAGAGCCAGTCATGACAAAACTCTACCAGATGGTGAGGAAGATGTATGAGACAGGCGAAATACCCTCAGACTTCAAGAAGAATATAATAATTCCAATCAGGTGCTGAAAGATGTGAAAATTACCGAACTATCAGTTTAATAAGTCACAGCTGCAAAATACTTATGCGAATTCTTTACAGACGAATGGAAAAACTGGTAGATGCGGACCTCGGGGACGATCAGTTTGGATTCCGTCGAAATGTTGGAACACGTGAGGCAATACTGACCTTACGACTTATCTTAGAAGAAAGAGCATTTGTAGACTTAGAGAAAGCTTTTGACAATGTGACTGGAGTACTCTTTTTCAAATTCTAAAGGTGGCAGGGGTAAAATACAGGGAGCGAAAGGTTATTTACAATTTGTACAGAAACCAGATGGCAGTCATAAGAGTCGAGGGGCATGAAAGGGAAGCAGTGGTTGGGAAAGGATCGAGACAGGGTTGTAGCCTCTCCCCGATGTTATTCAATTTGTATATTGAGCAAGCAGTAAAGGAAACAAAAGAAAAATTTGGAGTAGGTATTATAATTCATGGAGACGAAGTAAAAACTTTGAGGTTCGCCGATGACATTGTAATTCTGTCAGAGACGGCAAAGGACTTGGAAGAGCAGTTGAACGGAATGGACAGTGTCTTGAAAGGAGGATATAAGATGAACATCAACAAAAGCAAAACGAGGATAATGGAATGTAGTCAAATTAAATCGGGTGATTCTGAGGGAATTAGATTAGGAAATGAGACACTTAAAGAAGTAAAGGAGTTTTGCTATTTGGGGAGCAAAATAACTGATGATGGTCGAAGTAGAGAAGATATAAAATGTAGACTGGCAATGGCAAGGAAAGCGTTTCTGAAGAAGAGAAATTTGTTAACATCGAATATAGATTTATGTATCAGAAAGTCGTTTCTGAAAGTATTTATTTGGAGTGTAGCCATGTATGGAAGTGAAACATGGACGATAACTAGTTTGGACAAGAAGAGAATAGAAGCTTTCGAAATGTGGTGCTACAGAAGAATACTGAAGATAAGGTGGATAGATCACGTAACTAATGAGGAGGTATTGAATAGGATTGGGGAGAAGAGAAGTTTGTGGCACAACTTGACTAGAAGAAGGGATCGGTTGATAGGACATGTTTTGAGGCATCAAGGGATCACAAATTTAGCATTGGAACGCAGCGTGGAGGGTAAAAATCGTAGAGGGAGACCGAGAGATGAGTACACTAAGCAGATTCGGAAGGATGTAGGTTGCAGTAGGTACTGGGAGATGAAGCAGCTTGCACAGGATAGAGTAGCATGGAGAGCTGCATGAAACCAGTCTCAGGACTGAAGACAACAACAACACAACAACAAGTTCTAGGGAACTGATGACCTCAGACGTTAAGTGGATCTGAGCACTATGGGACTTAACATCTATGGTCATCAGTGGTGCGTGGTACCCTCCGTCCTACACCTTACGATGGCTTGTGAAATATGTATGTAGATCCAGAAGAATGCCGCAGCAGCAGCCAAAAGATAAACTGAGGAAAGTACTGGTGCATTGTAACGGAGCGAGGTAGTGCCGGGTGACAGGTATAAGACTCTTACATGATGACGTCAATTCATATACTGTTCCAGCCGTCCAGGATTACCTTTTCAATGGTTTACTTAAATCGCTGAAGCAATATCCCGTGAAGGATTCCTTCTAAAGAACACAACCGAGGTCATCCGTTTTCCCTCCGCGAATCGTCCTGGATTCTGACTCTGTTGGTCTCAACTTCAGTGGAGCATTTGTTTCGGGTGATGAAGGACCAGTTCCAAAGCCGCTCATTTTAGAGGCAGATAGTTCCTTTTTCTGTGGTTATACACTTGTTGCAACTGAACCATCAAAAAACCTGCCCCGCAGACATAGACGCGATGTACTTTTATTGAGTCACTGTTTACTGGGAAGTACATCACATAGAATAAATATTTGTTGTCTTTATGCAGATATTAACGGCTGTATTTGATGATATTCATTTATTTAGGTCAGTATTGAAACTCTTAAGGCATCAGCATCATGCATAAGAGTGACTTTCAAGTATACTGGGAGTAACGGGTGTAAGTGCAGACGTATTCATTTGCGACTGAGGACAGTTTACTGAACAACATTACATCAGTATTTACTCCACTGGCAGAATAATAATTATTGCTGTTAGGTCTAGTACATTTTAGGTTGGTTAGTACCTCCTGGCACATGTGGCAACAGCAAGCCGTTAATAACGACAACAATACACAACACTCAGTAACCTACAATCATAAAATTTGTACAATTAACAGGTTAAGAACGACGAGTTGTCACCAAAATCCGCATACTTCTATGCGACTTTTGGAAATACATCATTCTATATTTCTTAATGCAATAATTTTTATGATAATTTGAGTGGTTATTGAGAGTTCATTGTTGTTATTGTTATTCATGATGTCTCTGAGCTGTGGTTCTCCACCCTAGAAAGCTGTTAGCAAGACACAAGTGCCTATTCTCCCGTGTTAGAGTTGAAGTGCCGACGTGTGGACAGAAAATGAATAGTTTACACGGGAATGAGTAGTCCCCGGGCTGGTGCAGTTACAACCTAGCAGCAAACACCAGGTCGTGAAGTCTATATCTACATCTACGTGTTCATACGTACTCTGTAATCCACCATACGGTGGGTGGCGGAGGGTACCTCGTACCACAACTAGCATCTTCTCTCCGTGTTCCACTCCCAAACAGAACGAGGAAAAATGACTGCCTTTATGCCTCTGTACGAGCCCTAATATCTCTTATCTTATCTTTGTGGTCTTTCCGTGAAATAGAAGTTGGCGGCAGTAGAATTGTATCGCAGTCACCCTCAAATGCTGGTTGTCTAAATTTCCTCACTAGCGATTAACGAAAAGAGCGCCTCCTTTCCTCCAGAGACTCCCACCAGAGTTCCTGAAGCGTTTCCGTAACACTCGCGTGATGATCAAACCTACCAGTAACAAATCTAGCAGCCCGCCTCTGAATTGCTTCTATGTCCTCCCTCAATGCTACGTGATAGGGATCCCAAACGCCGCTCCAGCAGTACTCAAGAATAGGTCGTATTAGTGTTTCATAAGCGGTCTTCTTTACAGATTAACCAAATCTTCCCAAAATTCTATCAATGAACCGAAGACGACTATCCGCCTTCCACACAACTGACATTACATGCTTGTCCCATTTCATATCGCTCTGTAATGTTACGCCCAAATATTTAATCGACGTGACTGTGTCAAGCGCTACACTACTAACGGAGTATTCAAATATTACGGGATTCTTTTTCCTATTCATCTGCATTAATTTACATACATCTATATTTAGAGTTACCTGCCATTCTTTACACCAATCACAAATCCTGTCCAAGTCATCTGGTATCCTTCTGCAGTCACTCAACGACGACACCTTCCCGTACACTACAGCATCATCAGCAAACAGCCGCACATTGCTATCCACCCTATCATTTCTGTAGATAGGAAACAACAGTGGACCTACCACACTTCCGTCACCTCCGATGAACACTCACCATCGAGGACAATGTCTGTGACGTGTTTGTAGGAAAAATGCTAAATGTAAATAAAAAGCAACCGGTTCACTGATGTGTGTATGAGAAGGTGTGCATCAAATCCAAAAATGTCTGTACTTCTACCCGTTACAAACTGAATGCCTGAAGAACGCTATCACGTTTAGATTCAACTGGCTACATCAATGAAAACACCAAGTCAAAACCTGCTTACAAACGATAGTAATATACAACATATGAAGGTATGCATGTGTAACTCTAACTTACCTTCTCAACAGACAGATAGGTGAAAGTCGTCCCAATACAGTCTTCAGAAAATATTATGAATTCTGAAAGAATTACCCGTCCAAAAGTTCGCTAAGTTGTACGCTTCTGTGGTACACCACTTGACCGGAGGTAAGAGGGTTCGAATCCTGGTGATGTTCAGTGCTAGTCTTTGGTCGGCAAAAGGGTGCTGGGGGTGAATACGTTGTGACGTAAAGTTCCTATTCACCAGTCTCTGCGCTACTGCCATGGCTTTCATTTAGAACTTCTCAGCAATGTCTCATGAAAAAAAGGGGTATGTGACACTGCTGATGATGATCCGTCCGTCGGATGGGGAGGCTTAGCTAGGCCGCCGCCTTAGTATGGGTTGGCTATGTGCTGGCATCAGGTTTCGCCCTCACCCTTCTCTCATCATACAACGAACAAATAACATTACACAATGCACGCATTCGTTGCTCAGACCTATACTCTACAACTGCACGTACGTCACAATTCTTACAAGTACTTATGGAGAGGGATCAGTCTATGCAGAGGAAGAACACCTTTTGAGACAGGCAGCTGAAACCACCCCGTCGAATATACTAGCCAACTGCACCGCACGAAAACCGAAAATTGTAATCAGCTCTGTTGTATTCGATGTATGTAAAATGGTATAACGTAATTGTTATCTTCTGTGACCAGACGTTATACACAAAATAATTTATGTCTTCGCGTTTTTCACCTTTTCCTTAGTATTTTATTTCTGAATCAACTGTATGAAGGTAACATACGAGTCGAGTGTTACCCATGTTGTAAAATTTGAGGGCTCTCTGTCGCCGTGTCACATATTTTTCTATCTGTCCAAAACTTTTGACGATAGATTCAGTACCGTACTGAGAACAAATTTTCCATCAGCACTGACCAGCACTTCACGACTGAATTGCTCGACGTTATGTAAGCTTCTATCTTACAGTTAAATGAAGATACTGACATGTGTCTTGATGATTTGCTGTAATGAGCAGTCTCACATCTTATAACAATTTCGCAACTTAAGTTCTGAGTTTGATATTTAGGTTGAGTACTATACGTACACCTCTTTCCACGATGACTCATCGTGCCTTATTTTGGTTCTTCCATTGTCTACAGACACCTGAAGATGGCCTGTTCACGACTGAAACTGGTCGTGTAATAAAACTGAGTAAACAGCTATGTGCAACAATGATTTTTGAACAGTTTTAAAAGCTTAAATTATCACCTCTCCAAAATAAAATGCAAGTTAAAATTCTGAATGTAGCTGCTCTTCAGCAACGTTGAATGTAACTGACTGAGTTGAGAAAATCAGCCAACCAGTTTCAGGTACATAGGTTTATTAGCCATACTTGACCATGGTTTCAACAATTGTAAAATTGTCTTCTTGAGAAGTACGAGGAACCATTGAAGAAATTTTTTCAGATCATAGATAAAATGATTATCAAGGTGTAAGGGATGTGCAAAACCATTAGATGAAAGCACAGTAAACAAAATTACTTACACGTAAAATGACATATCGGTGACGACAAATTTCAGAACAAAGAAGCTCATGTCAAGTAACATGGTGTATATGACCGTCAATGAAATAAAATAAAATCAATGAAAAGCCACTAAAATAACTTAAAAGCATAAAAACAATTAAAAATCTAAAACAAAAATGGGAATATTTTCTAATGAATTTTATTTGTATTTACTGAAAGACATACATACTACGTTACTTGATATGAGCTTCTTTGCTCTGCAATTCCTGGTCATCGATATGCGTAAAGTGTTCTACTTATGTAACACCCACAACTTTGGAAGACCATTTTCATATATGAAGTAACCGCAGGCCAGTTGCTTAATCCGTAATCTTTTGTTGTGTACACTCGACCGGTTTCGGAACAGCTAAAATTCCATCATCTGATGCAAACTGTACAGTTAAAAATTATTGTGTTACATGTGAATGTGAGAGTATCCTCTAGTCTGGAATGTCATATAAGGAACTATGCCTCTAAATTTTGTAACTTAAAACAAATTAAAAGAGAGAAAAGGATATTATTTACAAAAAAAATCACTTAATAACCTGGGGTTCTCCCAACCCCAGTGTTGTCATGGAATCAAAGGTTCTATGTCAAAAGAATAAAAGGGACCTAAAAAATCCGAAAAAGCAGACATCGCGAATGGGCAACAAAGGTTACCAAAAAAATGAAACATGTTAAATGCAAAAAAATTGGGGAAGGGGGAGAAACCACATATTGCGTGGAATTACTTACAAGAATTCCATAACAACCGTTCCCACGTCATGTGCGACCGGCAACGCAAACGGTAAAACTACGAAATACTAAATACTAACCGTGAGTACGGCACACGACCCAAGCGCTGGTGCCGCACGAAACAGACATGAGGTTGGTGAATTGTTTGAAGGGAAATACAGAGCAGAAAGGAGACGGAACCGTCACAACATTAAGAGCGAAGAGGAGCTGTACACTTAAAAAAACAAGGAAAAATTTTAGGTTAGATGGACACCTTAAATTGGCTGGAAAATGTCATACTTAACTAAAATATTTCTGTTGGTTCATTCATTGTATCTAGAGCAGGGAAATGAAGACGTTTTAAAATTTCAATTTCTGCCAGTGCATTCAGTACCCGACGTTTCTTTGCAGTGTGTAAGACAGTTAAGTTGTCAGTAACCCGCTGCAGCTGATGGTGATTGTGAGTCAAAAGCACTGCCAGAACTGACCTGAAACTTTAACTGTTCCGAATCAGGTAGTGCGTACACAGTAAAGGAGTGAGGATTAAGCAACTGTCCTGGTGTTTCTTCATTCCTAATAACGCCAATATGTGATTTTACGTTTAAGTATATTTTGTTTATTATGTTGTTATCCAGTGATTTTGTGCATCCTTTACCCCTTGACGGCTAAGCGGTTCTAGGCGTTTCATTCTGGAACTGCGCTGCTGCTACGGTCGTAGGTTCGAATCCTGCCTCGGGCATGGATGTGTGTGATGTCCTTAGGTTATTTAGGTTTAAGTAGTTCTATGTGTAGCATACGGATGACCTCAGATGTTAAGTCCCATAGTGCTTAGAGCCATTTGAACCATTTACACCTTGGTACTTCTGAAGAACACAATTCTACAATTGTAGAAATTATAGTCGAGGGCTGTTAATAAACCTTTATACCTGCTCCTGGCTGGCTGATTTTCTCAAATCACTTATAAACTCCATTTGCTTGCCTTTCACCAATTAAAAAAAAACCAAGTATTCAGTTACGACCATTAATATTTTACCCGAAAGCAGCGTAGGATGCTTAACTGCCTGTACCGATAAAACCAGGAATTCAAAACAACGTCAGACCAGAGTTCCCTAAACTATTAAATACAAATCCCTCTGTTCCCTCTGTCACCCACATGCCCAAGACGTTAATCATTTTTGACAGCCTATACAAGAGATGGTAGCGTGCTTGATAAGTTGTGAAACTTTCTGCTGAAATCAATTTTTAATTAATTCATCGCTTACGTTGTTGGGAGAATGCCACCGAGCACTCGCCATACGAACGTGGCTCCGTCTGAACTGTGAGTGACGCGACCGAAGCTCGGCCGCTGGCCTATTGATCGTTAACGAGCCACGTAATCGATGTCCTCCACGCCGTTCCGATTCAGAAACCATTGCGCCTCGCCGCCCCCGCATAGAAGGTCACCCGTCACCACTATTCTCCCCCCCCCCCCGCCCGCCCACCCATCAGCCTTTCAATACCTCCCCCACCTCCCCCCCACCCCAACCACCACCCGCCCTGGCGTAACAGCTGGTCGTTACCGACACTGTGTTACGGAGGCCGGCAGTTTCGCATCAGCACCTACACCACCAAATTCGACGTCATCACATTTTTCTTCAATAAATCGTGTCTGCTTATACAGTGCGATCAAAAAGACGCCCACAGGAAAATAAATGCCTCTGTAAATAGGAGCTGCATTTCATTCGTTCGATCATTTACCACAACATAGCACCACAAGAATCGCCGACGACAAAAATGGCTCTGAGCACTATGGGACTCAACATCTGAGGTGGGCAGTCCCCTAGAACCTAGAATAAAACCTAATTAAGCTAAGGTCATCACACACATGCATGCCCGAGGCAGGATTCGAACCTGCGACGTTAGCGGTCACGCGGTTCCAGACTGAAGCGCCTAGATCCGCTTGGCCACAACGGACGGCCGTCGACAACAAACGCAGACGCTTTCGCCAAAAACACATCTAGCGGCTGCCGACAACGGGTTGCTGCCGACCTTAGTCTGTCCCTGCCAAGGGATAACAGCGAGCCTGAAGATGACGTGGTTACAACTTTGAAAGTAGTTTCCAAAATAGAATCAACACCTTTAATACAGCTAGAGGAATTTCTTCATTTTTAATATACCGTTATACCAGCTGACGTCCCACTGTCCTCCATTTCAACTGTGGATGAAAACAGACAAACACGTATACCGGTGAATCAAAAACCGTTCACAAAAAATGACACGCCACATCGGCCGTACAACAAGGATCAATAATCACACAAGACCCGGGGGGGGGGGGGGGGGGGTCGCAAAAGCCACGAGAGAGTGCAGAGGTCACAAGAGGGCTGGCAACGTCTATGACTGTTTAACTGGGGCGCGCATTCTCCTGGATCGACTTGATAGTGACACGTATCGTGTACTGCTACGAGAGGTTCTGGACATGCTGAATGATATTCGCAGGCGTATTGGTCGCTGCTTTCGATTTCAGCACGACTGATCCTCCGCTCATTTCAGCAGACAACTGAGGATCTACAGGCAATCTTCTCCCACTTCTGGATTGGTCACGGTGGGCCACTCCCGTGGCTACCATGATAACTTGATCGGTCCGGAATCTTTTTCCTGTGGGGTGTCTGAAGGGCCTTGTGTACGAAACACTTGCAACATCGCCGGAGTACCTAGTGGACGGGACTGTGGCGGCAGCAGGATGTCTTCGAGATACATCAGATATCATTGAGAGGATGCACCCTTCAATGGAGCTTCGATTTAAGGCGTGTCTCGATGCATGTGCATGAAGATTTGAACGTCTCCTATAGTGGGTATCCATTTGCAGCATGTAACTAAATACCTGCAACACCGTCCAGTAGCCCAGGGTGGCCTTTGCGACCTCCTGTTCCTATGTTATTGCTGTTCCTCGTTGTACGCCGAATTTCACTCTGCAAATGTGTTTTTCACCCTGGAGACCGCATGCGCCCTTGTCTCAGTCGCATTAAGGGCTGAAACCGTCACCTACATCACGTGAGAGAGGCTAAAATTTCCAGCTTCTGTCATTGCGCACTATAAGCAATGGAGCTGACGTTTATCCTTCCCATTTAGAGCTGAAACCAAGTACTGATTTTGACAGTTCTTCGATTTGTTGTATTATTAATATACATTTAGTATATTTAACGTAATTTCCAATATATTCTTCCGTTTGACATCAATAGAGGGGCGACAGCAACTGAGACAACCAGAAACATTTGCGCTGTGTATAGGGATGGAAATGGAAATGAGCCTTTGGCGTCAATGACCGGGAGGCCCCTTGCGGGGCAGGTCCGGCCGCATTGGTGCAGGTCTTATTACAGTCGACGCCACATTGGGCGACCTGAGCGTAGGATGAGGATGAAATGATGATGAAGACAACACAACACCCAGTCCCTGAACGGAGAAAATCTCCGACCCGGCCGGGAATTGAACCTGGGCACGTGGTAAGACAATCCGTCATGATGACCACTCAGCTATCGGCGTGGACTATATGGGGATAATGCCGTTGGACAGACCACGGCAAGAAAATGGTTTCTTCGTTTTAAGAAGGGTCGTTTTGGCGTTATTTACTAACCATGTTCAGGGAGATTCTTGGTGTTTGATGAAGATCATTTAAAGCTTTAAACCACCATTATCTACGCCAGTGTACTCAACTGGCAAATGTGACGAACTGTCGTCATTGAACCATCGCGCGACACTTACATGGAATAGGGAAGGTTCAAAAATCGGTTTTATTAATACCGAATTCTCTAAGCCGCAATCACAAAAATCAGGTGGTGGCAATATGTGAATCTCTGCTTGGTCATCATGCATTGGCTTGAGAACAGCACCGATAATTCCTACCCCGTATCGTTACTAGTGACGAGTGATTGAGTCTTTATGCTAGCATGATTAAATGACAGGAATGGTTGAGCCAAAACAAAGCAACCAATCACCGTACAAAAATCTGCCCGCATCCACAAAAGGTAGTGGCATGCATGTGGTGGAACAGTGATGATGTGGGCCATCACTGACGCAAGACTGCGTGAAATGATGTTCCTCCACGATAATGATGATGCCCGTCCACACCTTGCTAGACGTTGGAAGTCATTCCACAGCCACCTTATTCCTTGATCCTGCGTGTTCAGAGTTTCACCTTTTCCACTCTCTATCGAATAGCCTCAAGCAATTTCGTTTTCGTATGAATAAGCGCTCCGAACACGGCTCGATGAGTTCTTCGCCTGAAAGCTACATGATTTCTACAATCGTGATATCGAAAAGTTACCCCAGCACTGCTGACTGTTGTAAATAATGAAGGAGAATATGTTATTGATAAGTACAGCCTGTATTATGTGTATCTCTTGTGTGTAATAAATTTATGAAAACCCTACGAAGCTATGCACAAACCCAAAATCGTTCACCACCTAAGCAGAAACAGCAGCAAAGTCCTAGAATGTGTGTAAATGTTCTAGACATTGGTATTTAAATTTTGTTTGATTTCATTATACCATACCAGAAAATTTCTTTCGATGGCACTTCCAGGAAGGCGAGAACATTGACTACTGGCTCACAGCAGGTCGATACGATGAGGATAGCTTCTGGTGTAATAATACCAAATGAAGTTGCGTAATACGAAAATTTCTCTTTCCGAGCTACTAATG
This sequence comes from Schistocerca gregaria, assembly GCF_023897955.1. NCBI lineage: Eukaryota > Metazoa > Arthropoda > Insecta > Orthoptera > Acrididae > Schistocerca > Schistocerca gregaria. The sequence continues at coordinate 799,656,477 of NC_064922.1, read as the reverse complement.
GGTATTATGTCCATTTTAAGCAGCATGCTAAAACAAGACAATATCAGAAAATTGTTACATACAAGGAATATTTGGATTCTTCACCCACTTACAACCTTCTGGGTTTCACTTCAGTTGAGTATGTTTGTGACTGATCATAACCAAGATACCTTTTTAATGGAATATCGTACGACATCTGTATGTAAACTTCTTTTGTACAAATTACATATTTGACATAAACACTGTGTGGTTTTAAATTAAATGTTCACTGACATCAGCATGCAACACTTTTGGTTTTGTCTTGTGTATGCATGCTGCTGCAAAACGCAATAATGTGCAATATATCACGGAGGTTCACTTATTGTTATTATTATTTGTATTATTTTAATGACCCTCATTCAATATTTAAAACTGATTCATCTATATACTATTGCCTAACGAAACATGATTCCACTCTGCATTAGTGCCGTCACCCCGAAACAAAGCGTAACAGGAAACCAAAATGAATTCAAAGGAGCCTTACAGTTTCATGCAGGATATACGTAGCCACGCCATTATATTCAGGGAGTTAACAAAAAACTGATAATCGAATAAACCTCGCCGAGTTCTGCAAATACAGAACAAAATATATGCAGTGAAAACCTCAGCCGAATGCCTGTGTCTACAAAGTATGTGCCTTTCAGTTGTACGACTATTTATTGAGAGTCTCAGACAGCTATATGCTTTGTATTATTTCTCATTTGCATGTTCGAAAGAGAACACAAGTGAGTAAAGAAATGCGAATGTAACATGTTTGAATTGAAACATAAATAACACAGAATATTACTCGGTCAGAACACCGTTCATTCGACTAACAATTAAAACATTGTGTTATGCAGCTACTTAAAATAGAAGCAGACAGTGCCAGTAAAAGGGGAAAAGTTACCGACACATGACTCCTAATTTTTAACTTCTCTTAGCTACGGTAATGAATCGTGTAAAATACGGTCAGTGCTTTCAGTTTCGCAGCACTTAACTTGATAACAGCCACTGTACGTACTTGCGGTAGTGAATTTTACAATTAAAGGCGACCGTGGTGACCTTTAAAAAGAATTTCGTGATTAGAACGTACAAAATTTGTTGATAATATAGCACAAAGCTTTAATTAAAGTATTCAAGATTAATTTCATTCCAGACTTTTTAGCCTTCCTGTTGTATATAAATCACTGTAACCCAGGTTAAAGCATAATTGCTTTATTATTACTGCAGCCAATGACGTACTGTTGCGACATGCATTCAGGACGACGTGGTGCGTAAAATATGCTCGCAAATTAAGTCTTATATTTACATCCCTGCAACATTCACTGACTAGCTAAGACATTATGACCACGGCCCTCTATGACTTTTGATGCCTCGTCGTTACATTGCGGTTACGTGACGCTGTAGCGAAAGTACGAGGGTGAGTCAAAGAATAAGTCGCAAACTAGGATCGAAGTAGCAGAGCCGCATATACCAGCCTGAAATTTGTTTTGAATTTCAGTATAAGCCTCTGTAAACTTAAACACTTACGCCATCGCCTGACAAGGCGTTAAAAACCTGCCGCGTAGATTCTTGTCGCAGCGTTCGCATGGAACGCGTGGAATCGCGATATACAAGTGCATTTGGTTACTTAAATGGTTGCAACCCACAATACCGGTATGTCCTCCGAACATCGGAATACCACTAGATTGGAAGCAGACTGGATAAGCAGGGTAGAGAGAACGGTCATTGACTGTGACACTTTCTAGTTCTTTGCAGAATTCCTGTATCCATTGGAGCACATACTTCCATGGCATGCGATTCTAAACATATATGGGACAGAATAAAATTTCAGTATGAAGTAATTTCATTCTGGAAACATCTCCGAGGCTGTGACAAAGCCATGTCTCCGCAATATCCTTTCTTCCAGGAGTTCTATTTTTGCAAGTTTCGCAGGAGAGCTTCTGTGAAATTTGGAAGGTAAGAGACGAGGTACTGAAGCAAACACAGCTGTCAGAAGGCGTCGCGAGTCGTGCTTCAATTGCTCAATTAGTAGACGACTTGCCTGCGAAAGGCAAAGCTCCCGCTTTCCAGTTTCGGTCCAGCACAAAGTTTTAATCTGCCAGGAAGTTTCATTTACGGGACGAATTTCACTGTGGGCTTGCTCATAAAATTCCCATTGTTCTACTTGGATATACACTCATAGCATAGCTGCCATGTTGGTCTGGATGCAGACCATTAACCACTGAACGCGGAATACTGTGTATCCGCTACCCTACATGCGGTATTACGAAGTTCGCAACTTGTTTATTAACTCGCAGAGACGAATGAGAAAGCTACGATATCGGACGCAGATGGGGAAATCCACTCGCAAGGGTGACTTTCAAAGAACGTAGAGAACTATAGCACGGTCTCTGGGAACGAGTATCTCGGAAGCGATGTAGCCCTTCGGCTACTGGCGTACTAGCGTCCTAGGCAATTATCGAAACCGGCTAAAGGACGGTGCAACCACTGTTAAGCACTATGACGGATCCCCACGCCTCATCACACAACATAGAAGTCTGAGGCTTGCCAGCTCTGTACAGCACGACAGGTGGTGATGTATAGTAGATATGCCCAGAGGATACAGAGAACAGCTGCTTCGGCGTATATCTACATCCAAATGACTACTGTGCAATTTGCAATTAAGGGCCCGGCATTGAGCTCCTAGAACAACCTTCAAGCTATTTCCCCACCTTTCCACTACCGAAGAGCGAGCGGGAGAAACGAACACTTAAGTCTTTCCATGCTGGCTGTGATTTACTTTTTTGCAATTATCATTCCTCCCTATGTAACGCTAACAAGATATTTTCACGTTCTCAGGTAAGAGTTGGTAACCGAAATTTCATGACAAGATCCTGCCACAACGGAAAACTCCTTTGTTTTAATGACTGCCACTCTAATTCGCGTAGCATATCCGTGGCACAATATCCACTATTTCGCGCTTGTACAAGGCCAGTTGCCTTTCGCTGAACTTTTTCGATGTCCTTCCTCGATCCTATCTGTCGGAGATTGCAAGCAGCACAGTATTACTCCCTAAATGTTCTGCCAATAGGTCGGAGTCTTTGGTTTGCTTTACCCACAATCTTATCTGTGTGATTGTTCCAACTGATTTTGTTTGTAATTGTAATATCTGAGTATTCAGTTGAATTTAGAGGCTTTAAATTTGTGTGATTCATCTTCTAGCCGACATGTAGATAATTTCTTGAAGTAGTCATGTAGATGAATTCACATTTTTCATTATTTAGAGACACATGCCACTTTTTGAATTCCCACAGGTATCTCCTCTTAGTCGTTTTGAAATTTGCTCTGCTCGTCTAATGACTGTATGAGACGATTAAAGACAGCATCATCTGCAATTGATCTAAGAGGGATCAGGAACACCAGAGTGGCTATAACACTTCTTTGGGGAACTCAAGATATTACTTCTTCTTTACTCGATTACTTTCCCTCCCTGACTGTGAATTGTGACCATCCTGACAGGAAGTCGCAAATCCACTCTCCCAGCTGAAACGATATTCCATGGGCACCCAATTTTATTACAAGTCGGTTGTGAGGAACGAAGGAAAAAACAGTCTCGAAATCTGAAAATATGGAGCCAGTTTGACATCCCCTATTAACAGCACTCATCACTCTGTGAAAATGAAGAGCTGTTTGTGTTTCACAAGATCGGCATTTTTTTGATCCGTGTTGGCTGTTTGTAAATAAATGTAACTCACAGTATACCAACACAGTGTATGTTCTAAAATCCTACTGAAAATCGACGTTAGCGATATTGGTCAGTAATCCAGCGGATTATTCCTATTTCACTTCTTCAGTCCAGAGACTGCTTTGATGCAGCTCTCCATGCTACTCTATCCTGTGCAAGCTTCTTCATCTCCCAGTACCTACTGCAGCCTACATCCTTCTGAATCTCTTCAGTGTATTCATCTATTGCTCTTCCTCTACGATTTTTACCATCCACGCTGCACTGCCCTCCAATACTCAATTGGTGATCCTTCGTCCAAATGGCTCTGAGCACTATGGGACTTAACATCTTAGGTCACCAGTCCCCTAGAACTTAGAACTACTTAAACCTAACTAACCTAATGACATCACACACATCCATGCCCGAGGCAGGATTCGAACCTGCGACCGTAGCAGTCCCGCGGTTCCGGACTGCAGTGCCTAGAACCGCACGGACTGCGCGGCCAGCGGTCATCCTTGATGCCTCAGAATATGCCCTACCAACCAATCCCTTCTTCTAGTCAAGTTGTGCCACAAATTTCTCTTCTCTCCAATTCTATTCAATACCTCCTCCTTAGTTATGTGATCTACCCAACTAATCTTCAGTATTCTTCAGTACCACCAGATTTCGAAAGCTTCGATTCTCTTCTTGTCTAAATTATTTATCGTCCACGTTTCACTGCCATACATGGCTACACTCCACACAAATACTTTCAGAAACGACTTCCTGACACTTAAATCTATACTCGATGTTAACAAATTTCTCTTCTTCAGAAGCGCTTTCCTTGCCATTGCCAGTCTACATTTAATATATCCTTTCTACTTCGACCATCATCAGTTCTTTTGCTCCCCAAATAGCTAAACTCATTGCCTACTTTAAGTGCCTCATTTCCTAATCTAATTCCCTCGTCATCACCCTACATAATTCGACTAAATTCCATTATCCTCGTTTCGCTTTTGTTGATGTTCATCTTATATCCTCCTTTCAAGACACTGTCCATTCCGTTCAACTGCTCTTCCTAGTCGTTTGCTGTCTCTGAGAGAATTACAATGTCATCAGCGAACCTCAATGTTTTTATTTCTTCTCCATGGATTTTAATACCTACCCCATATTTTGCTTTTGTCTCCTTTACTGCTTGCTCAATATACAGATTGAATAACATCGGGGACAGGTTACAACCCTGTCTCACTCCCTTCTCTACCACTGCTTCCCTTTCATGCCCCTCGACTCTTATAACTGCCATCTGCTTCCTGTACAAACTGTAAATAGCCTTTCGCTCCCTGTATTTTACACCTGCCACCTTCAGAATTTGAAAGAGAGTATTCCAGTCAACACTGTCAAGAGCTTTCTCTAAGTCTACAAATGCTAGATACGTAGGTTTGCCTTTCCTTAACCTATTTCCTAAGATACGTCGTAGGGTCAGTATTGGGTCACGTGTTCCAACATTTCTGTGGAATCCAAACTGATCTTCCCCCAGGTCGGGTTGTACCAGTTTTTGCCATTGGCTTGTAAAGAATTCGTGTTAGTATTTTGCAGCCGTGGCTTATTAAAGTGATAGTTCGGTAATTTTCACATCTGTCAACACCTGCTTTCTTTGGGATTGGAAACAACATTCACTGGATTGCTCAAATAGGATGAGTAAGTTTAATGACGAATCATAATAATAAAAAAAATTCATACTCCCCCCTTTAAAGGCGTCACCTGGTCGGAAGGATAACGTTTCTTGTTAACACTAAGTCCACTGTCGTGTCCGGGTATGCCACGCAATGACCTGTACGGCGCATCGAACTGAGACCGGTAGGGACTGTGTTACGCTACGGTGGACATTCACTAGGGCTTCCATGCGACCTGCTATAGTAATCGGAGGTGCCGTGGCATTTGTTAACAATGTGAACATTATTGTGTACTTCCTGCAACTCTTCACGCTTTATGTCTTCGTCGATAGCGTTGGCATCTTCCAGCAGGATAAATATATGAGTCGTAAGACCAGTATCATATTCCAGTGATTTGAGGAGCATGATAGAGAATGCACGTTGAAGTCTTGCCCACGATCTTTACATTTAGGGCTTAGCTATGCGTGTATGTGTTGGTAACATTTAAAGAGTCATCCCGAAGCGGTGTGACGTATGAACCTATGATCATTGACACTGTTAGTTAAGAGCAGAGGCAAGCAGACCACTTTTACGCTTTGCAGAAACCGAAAAAAAGAGTAGCTTTATTATAATGTATTTAGATTCTGTTTTATAGTTTTTCATAGTATACTTAACGGATAAAGGTGACAGGAAAAATGTTGCTGAAGAGATGTAAAAATTTGCGAGCATTCGTCGTCCAGAAAAGAAGTGAATCGGTTTTCATAATTGTTGTGTCAGGTCTCATTTTTAAGGAATCTTCCTTTCTTCAGAAACTACGTATCGCATCAATTAGCTAAACGTTAGGGACGTGAACACAAACATATAAAATGTCTAGGAATGATAATTTGGATATAATAAATCGAAGTCAAAATGCGTGAAGTATATAAAGTCAATATAACTGTGTTGGTGTCACATATGTCACGAGACATTCACATTTTATAGTCCTCAAGTATAGCGCTCAGCAATTTCAGAAATTTGTGGTAAGATCTATGCGACCAAACTACTGAGGTCATCGGTCCCTGCGCAGTAATCTATCACAGATCATTATTCTACTTCCTGAAGTTAAATGTAAAAAAGAGCTGAAAGTCTGCTTCTTCTTAGATGAAATAATTCCCAGCAGGTAAATGCATTAAAGCTTTCCTTTGTTTTTATCGACTTCTGAGCAGAGCTTTATTGGATCGCTTTCTTTGTCCGAGCAACAAGTGACTCTCGAATGCCCAGTTTACGTGGTTGAATTCCTCTGTAGCTTTCCATTCATGTTTAAGTGAAGAAAAAGCGGCCCGAGGCACCAAGCCAATTTAAACCTGGAAGAAAGATTTCAGTTATTCAACTGACTTCCGATAAAAAGCGACCGTGTCCGTGCCACATCTTATCCTGCAGATCTCATATAAGAATAAGTCCAAAAGTAGGAGATGTACTGTGCAACTTCCTACTGTGCATAGAATGGCGTCCCGAGACGTTACGCTAACCTGTCCAAAGGACACAGCTCTGCCTTTACGATTATCCACACCTCGTCCCCATTACTAACAGAACGTTAAATTTTAATCTAGGACTATTGATTACGTATTCGTTCTATTGACTGCTCGCAAATAAAGCATCTCCTATTGTATTTCAGAAGAACTCAGGCATATGCCACTAGTACGCGGATTTAACATCAGATAGTCTAAATCAAATTTACTATGCTCGTCGATAATTTTACTACACGTGAAAAGTGGTAAAAAGTTAGTACTCGGCAGCGCTTGTCTTATACCTGAAAGCAAAGGTGGTTGAGTGAACTTTGTGCCGACGGCAATTTAAAATTACAAACATACAAGATCTCCAATTCTGTAGGACAGTACGTTGCTAAGGAGATCAATAATCCAATAACTCTTATGGGAATACTACAAACGTAATGTAACGCCTACTGTGATGTTATCAATTATTTACTATTTTCATCTCTTTAAGACACTTAATAATTTCAAGATGTGAGATAACTACGAATATAGCTGATTATTTATCTCAGAACAATGCTATCGATCGGTAAATTTTCTACAGCGGAGATCGTTAAACTATTACGAAAATGTAATGCATATAGTGGTGGTGGTTAGTGTTTAACGTCCCGTCGACAACGAAGTCATTAGAGACGGAGCGCAAGCTCGGGTTAGGGAAGGATTGGGAAGAAATCGGCCGTGCCCTTTCAAAGGAACCATCCCGGCATTTGCCTAAAACGATTTTGGGAAATCACGGAAAACCTAAATCAGGATGGCTGGAGACGGGATTGAACCGTCGTCCTCCCGAATGCGAGTCCAGTCTGCTAACCACTGCGCCATCTCGCCCGGCAACGTAGTGCATATAAACACATGTATTCAACATTTACCGCAGCTACTACTCATGTTACTTACAGTAAGTACCGATTGAATAAATCTCTCGAACATTAAATGCCTCCTCGTCTCTTTCTACGAGAATTCTGATCGTAGCCATCGAAGCTCGAATTTTATTATAAACCAGCGATACAGCGATAACGACCTCTCTGAAATATTAAGTTCGATGACCTCTCGTAGCTCTAATTATTCCTTTTATTATCTTTATCTCTTTAAAACGTTGAAATAAGCTTTTAATTATGGAATTTATTATATCCTTTTATACACCTTAAATGAAATTCCGGTTAAAGCCTTCCTAATATTTACTCGACTTTAAATGTAACTGAGTTACATGTACGACAATCTGCTATCTTTGTTTCTTTTTCTTTGACGCTACTGAAACTGACTAATCTTTGCGACAATCACTTCTGAATGTTTTGAACCTCAAAATAATATATTTTCCTTGGTTACGCTACCTGCGTAAATATAATTCAGTGGGAATTCTCTCCTTTCAACTAAATTGAATCACGCTATGCAGATTTAAGTTTGAATGTTTCTTAATTTAATTCAGTTAATTAATTCGGTAGAACTTTTAAACTTCATTGTGAACTAGCGACGCGAAGCTAAGCCTCTGAGAAATCGGAAACGAGGAACGAAAAAAAAAATTAAAGTTCTTCGTGCCGCCACCACTTTCCTAGGAAATTTAAAATTGCCAACAAGGCACAGTCTCTCCACGTGTTGGCTTTCGGGTTCCCTCTAACAGACCCCAAGTTGCCACTCGTCACCCTGTGAAGTAAGGGAATGTCGTCGTGTTACGTCTGTTCGTTCCGCTAGGGTACTAACTTACCGTCACTCTTTCAGGTCACTAATTTACGGGCAAGAGTAGCTGTGCTTTCTCCATATAAACCGTGCACAATCTGGTTCCTGAGTCTTGTTAAACACAGATTAAGACTTTAACTCAATGGCAAATAAATAACGTTCGACAAGCTGCTATCTCAGTAGAGCGTATTAAAACCCCAACAACCACAACCGTTCAACACTCATTTACCTTAGACTGGAGGTCATACATTAACCACAAAATTATCACAAATGTTCGGTTACTTTAGAAAGTGCTTTCCTCTAAATACCATGAAATGCAACCGCAACGACTTTCAAAAGTCTTGTGTGCACCAGGAAAACCACGATTCGCATTAATAGTCCAGTTCCATCACTATCACTCTTATGAACACAAAACATCTACCCATATGGAACACAGCTTCGTCGAATCGAGCGTAACTTTTCCTCATCACCCTAAGTCGTCACCTCTCACCTCCGTGACCAAGAATGAACTATGTCTACACCCTACGCCCTATGTCTACTACTAAGTATTATGTCGCAGCTAAGCCTTTGCTGAGCTCACGACCAGAGCAGTCTCAAATTAATTGACTTCAGCGTACCATAAATTTCCCTTACGGAACAACATAAACTCATAGCACACGTGTGGGCGAATTTCTTTAAAAAACCCGATAACACTAATCTAGTGATCCAAAATCCAATCAAATTCTAAAACGGCATCTCCATTCATACTTACTGACTATATTAACAAGATCCTGACTAGATCTACATTCAATTGTCTTTGTCTAGGTGAGATGTCTAACTGGACCTTCGACAGAGTAACTCTCGCGTAGGGCTCACGCATAGGACTGAACTAACATCCAATTACAATAGGGTAACCACTTTTGATAATCGTTTCATGATTCCATAGCTTTTAACAATTAACTGCTTATTCTTCTTCGGCGTTCGCTTCTTCGAATAGTGGGCAGCTGGATGGGATGGTATCTGGCGCGGACATCTTGTTGGCCTTTGCTGTCAGCGCATGGAGAATCCTTGTCGCAAAACTTGCGCAGACTGTCAAGCGCAGTCGTTTGCTCGCTTTTCTAAGGAGACACAAAGACTGTAGTTACAGAACATCACTACACTTACAGCCATTCTTCAAGTATTAACAACTCTCCAACCTATACATTAATACGCTGAAGCACGGGAAAACCTTTGTCCCGTCATAGTGACTTCATTTTTGAAGTGGGGTATACTGGGATCACACTGAAAACTGTTTGAAGTAACTGAGAAAAATGATAGAGGATGTTCTATCTGAAAGAATGACCTTGTTAATATCTCTTTTCAATGACGTTAATCTGACTCACTGACTGTCGTATCTCGAATTAGAATAGCCTTTCATTTTGACTTTTTCTCTACTGAACAGTTGGATAACATGTACATATTTAGGTTACACATGGAAATGACTATACAGAACGAAACTCTGCGTTAGTGAAAAACAAAATATACAACGATGCTGTAACACAAGTTACGAACCTCAGTGAGGCAACTGCTATCATTCAAAAAATGTATTACGGCTGCAGACATTGCTGCCGCTGAAATATCTTTTTGTGTCTATTTAGTGCTAACCATTTTTATTGTACACTTAATAACTTATTTTATGAAATTGCAGATATTTTTTCACAGTGTTACTCATTATCGGCTTCGATTCTCCATCATCACAACGATTGGAAGCGGCTGAGCTCCCTAGGAGTCTTTTTACACCCAATATAAACTGAGCTTCGTTTCGAAGTGCGATCGGTACGTATCTATAATTTTAGTGTCGACTGTCTTTTGTTTAAGACTGCCGGAAATCTCAGAGATCTACAGCGTAACGAAAATAGGCTCAGCATCGTTCTGGAGTTGTGATAGTGTATATGACTTTTAGTGTATATCACTTTTCGTTTACTATTTTTTGCAACCTCAGCAATCTAGTAGCATGGTAACATCTAGTGTTCTCAATTTCAGGACAATATTTTGTAAAAAAATATTTCTCATTGTAGTTAACAAAAGTTTTCAAGAAGCGAAACTTGTGATTTTTGTGGCTTGGAGGCGGGGTTGCATCAATCACAAGGTGCGTTCCAGCATCAAAACTTTTATACTTTAGCACTAGAAAGCAGCAACAGATGTTCCACCAGACAAAAAAGCATTATTTAGTAGCCATCTAATGCCGTTTTCAGTCGTATTGATATTGGCCAATGGTTTCCGATAGCGGTCAAAGATATAAACCAGTTTTAGCGATTGCATCTAATAAAATATTGAATGTCGACAATAGCCCGATAGCGTCCCAAAAGTGTTACGTCCGGTTGGATTCAGGTCAAGCGAAAATGGTGGCCAAGACGTCATTATCATGCTCGCATAGCCACGTAGGAAAAGTCCAAATGTGTGTGAAATCTTACGGGACGTAACTGCGAAGGTCATCAGTCCCTAAGCCTACACACTACTTAACCTAAATTATACTGAGGACAAACCCACACACCTATGCCCGAGGGAGGACTCGAACCTCCGTCGGGACCAGCCGCACAGTCGCCAACATAGAGCGATTATGGTCTTGTGATACGGACGGCTATCCTAGACGAAGATGTTATTGCTGTCGGAGAATAGATCAAGTATGAATGGATCCATTTCGTCCGCAATAATATTCATGTAGTATAAAACTGTCATGGAGCCTTGGATTAATATCACAGGCCCAATCGAAGATGAGCTGAACGTTCCTGTTCCCTATAACGTAAAACTGCGCCCAGCGACCTGCAGCAGCAGCATGTTGCCTTTACCTACATGACGGCGTACCTGGACGTGGCCATCGACCTGGCGTAACAATAAAAGAGATTAATATGAGTGTGTGTTCAGTATCCATTATTCCAAGAGCCCTTGCTCACTGTGACAGTAAGTGAGAATATCGTGAGTTCATATCGGTCGTCACATACCCTACAGCTCTCCACCTATCCTCCTTTACGGAGGGCAAGCCTACAATCTCCAAGTTCCTTATGAGGCCTCGACTTCGATCACCATGTCGGCCCACTGTGGTTTCGCAATCCTTCAACCAATTTCAGTAGATGCTCACCAAAGCAGAACTCCAACAACCTACGATCTTCATTGTGCCCGAGATGCTCGTTGGCAATCGTCAGGTCATAATAGTCTGGCATTCATTAAAGTCGCCTTTGTTAATGGGTTCCAAATCATTAGAAGAAGAGCATTTCGTCTTTACTCCACTTCAGAGTTTCCTTAGGGCTTCACGTACCCTCACCGCTAGTAGGTGGCATTCAGTCTTGCAGTTGGCAGTGGTCATAATGTTTTCGCTTTCAGTGTATGTTAATGATTTGAATTTAGCATGAAAATCGTTATAACCAAGCCCCCGTTTAAGCCGGAAAGAAAGTGCACCGAAAATCAGCAGAATAAAGGCACTTCATAAACAGCAAGCTACCCTTTAAGAGTAGGTGAGAGCTGTATGTTAATAATGAGGCAGTTAGTTTGTATACATCTTTTCAGAGAAAATACTGAATGAGATTTAAGAAGAGAAGAAGTATGTTGATGTCTTCGCAGAGACTGATCACATTGCAGTTAAGCAATATCCTCAGAATATATGTTTAACTCTGCAGCGGAGTGTGTATTGTTTCGAAACTTCTGGCAGATTGAACTGCGTCACAAACCGGAATTCGACCTGGTTCCTTGCCTTTCGAGGAGAATGCAGCTATCGAGGCATTATCCATCTCATACCTTTGTCAGTACTTTTCTCTTTCCTTCCAAACTTCACAAAAGACTTCCTGCGTACCTAACTGGACTAGCACTACAGGAAAAAAAACCTGCGGAAACGGGGCTTGGCATATCCCCACCGGGTGAGCGACTGACAGAAGTGAATTTATGTGGACGGTTCGTGCACCGTACCCGCGATAGCATTGTTGACAAGAGCATTGCCCACGAAGCTCAAGGTTCCAGGATCGAGCCATGGGTTAGACACATGGTTTACAGTTCTTACTTTCCAGAACGTTTCAGTCAAATATTGTGGTCTTACTGTTAATCAGTATTTGCAGTCGCCTGTAATCCAGACCTTTTGAGTAAAGTTGGAAACTGAGTAAGACTAACTCGTTTCCACCAGAACGTTACAAATTTGTGTTTTCGTCGTATCTCTGAATTATCCAGAGGTGTGTGTCGAGATCCACGAGTCAGGTGGTGCATTCAGTGACGGACGAATTGTTGCTCGAAGCTAGCGGGGCACAAATTTACTTTCGTTGAATGACATTAGGTGAATTCGGTAATTTTTTCACGAGTAAAGTATTTTCTATTTAGTCACAAAGTATCCTAAAAGTTTTACGTGTTCCTGTTCCGTGCCTAACACTATCAAAGCTGACTGAGTATCTAAGCCCTGTTAAAGGATTCGACCTATGAATCATTTAAGGTTCTCTAATAAATTTTTCGTTAAGCTAATGTTCTTTACATTCCATTCCTGCAAATTTCGTCATGCAGAACGGTTTTGTCTGGAGGTTACTGGTGTATCTCAACAAGCGAGGACAGGATTCAGAAAGATACTCTTTATAAATAGAGTTAATTCTATTTGAGAACTGCTAGGTATATTTCCTCACAATCGAATAAATCATACACCTCATTACAATAGATAAATTGTATATCTCTTCCTTGAACGCAATTAAATTTGCCAGTTCATGTTTCGATGTATCAGACATGGCATCTAATAGGAACTTGTCGTACTCAAATGAATAGAATACCAGTCAGCAACACAGTTACAATACTGCTTTCTGCGCGAACTGCAGACAGCCGAGAGCACTGCGCATATTACGAGACATTACTGAGTCACCACCTTTCGGCATTATGTTACTACAGCTTATATATTTTACGTCTATCGATATATTAAATGTGAGATATTCCGAATGTCATGTTTTTTACACATCGTGGTATTTAAAAATTTCTGGTGAGTTGTACTATAATCCACATCTACAGTCGTTCATACGAAACTGATTATTTTGAGTTGATAAAAGAAGCTATCCTGTAGCTGAAGCTGACTGAATGTAGACATCATTACTGCCAACAGAATGATGATTTAAGCAACTTTCTTTAATCATGTAATACTAATAAGCATTGGTGTGCTAAACTCCAGGACTAAAGGACACCCGCATCTTTCGACATTGCCAAGAACCGTAGACGGGCGGTACTTGAACTAATGGGTATTATGTCCATTTTAAGCAGCATGCTAAAAAAAGATAATATCAGAAAATTGTTAGATACAAGGAATATTTGGATTCTTGACCTACTTACAACCTTCTTGGTTTCACCTCAGTTGACTATGTTTGTGACTGATCATAACCAAGATACCTTTTTAATGGAATATCGTACGACATCTGTGTGTAAACTTCTTTTGTACCAATTACATATTTGACATAAATACTGTGTGGTTTTGAATTAAATGTTCGCTGACATCAGCATGCAACACTTTTGGTTTTGTCTTGTGTATGCATGCTGCTGCAAAACGCAATAATGTGCAATATATCACGGAGGTTCACTTATTGTTATTATTATTTGTATTATTTTAATGACCCTCATCCAATATTTAAAACTGATTCATCTATATACTATTGCCTAACGAAACATGATTCCACTCTGCATTAGTACCGTCACACCGAAACAAAGCGTAACAGGAAAGCAAAATGAATTCAAAGGAGCCTTACAGTTTCATGCAGGATATACGTAGCCACGCCATTATATTCAGGGAGTTAACAAAAAACCGATAATCGAATAAACCTCGCCGAGTTCTGCAAATGCAGAACAAAATATATGCAGTGAAAACCTCAGCCGAATGCCTGTGTCTACAAAGTATGTGCCTTTCAGTTGTACGACTATTTATTGAGAGTCTCAGACAGCTATATGCTTTGTATTATTTGTCATTTGCATGTGCAAAAGAGAACACAAGTGAGTAAAGAAATACGAATGTAACATGTTTGAATTGAAACACAAATAACACAGAGTATTACTCGGTCAGAACACAGTTCATTCGACTAGCAATTAACACATTGTGTTATGCTACTACTTAAAATAGAAGCAAACAGTGCCATTAAAAGGGGAAAAGTTACCGACACATGACTCCTAATTCTTAACTTCTCGTACCTACGGTAGTGAATCGTGTAAAATACGGTAAGTGCTTTCAGTTTCGCAGCACTTTACTTGATAACAGCCACTGTACGTACTTGCGATAGTGAATTTTACAATTAACGGCGACCGTGGTGACCTTTAAAAATAATTTCGTGATTAGAACGTACAAAATTTGTTGATAATATAGCACAAAGCTTTAATTAAAGTATTCAATATTAATTTCATTCCAGACTTTTTAGCCTGCCTGTTGTATATAAATCACTGTAACCCAAGATAAAGCATAATTGCTTTATTATTACTGCAGCCAATGACGTACTGACTGAATGTAGACATCATTACTGCCAACAGAAAGATGATTTAAGCATCTTTCTTTAATCGTGTAATACTAATACGCATTGGTGTGCTAAACTCCAGAACTAAAGGACACCCGCATCTTTCGACATTGCCAAGAAACGTAGACGGGCGGTACTTGAACTAAACAAAGGAACACTGTAGTAGAGAAGTTAAGTGAAAAAAAAAACGCAAAGAGATTTACAGAAATGACAGATTTATTCAAAGACAGTAACTACACTCTTATGATCACCTGGACATTACAAAAGTCAGGATATGGTTTTTAATAGGCGTGTGATGATCACAAACAGCAAGCAGGCACAATAATGAAAAAAAAATACGCAAAGAGACAAACAGAAGTGACACTTTTATTAAAACAATAATTACACTGAAGCCACCGGTATCATGGTACACTGGACATTACTTAAGGCAGTATGTGATCTTTAATAGGGCACGTGACGATCACAGACTATGATGTATAACAACGGTAAGGTGTTCCCATGCTGGCCAAAACGTTGGTTGGGAGTTCTTGTAGTAGGCCGTTCCATTCCTCCACCAGCGTGGTTGACAGCTGCTGGATGGTTACTAGTGCATGCGGGCGTCCTGCAATACTATTTTTTCACCTCAGCGCGTCGTACACGTTTTCGTGGTGTTTGTGTCGGATGCATGTTCCTGGATGCATTACGCCATACGAGGGTGCGCCCGGCATTGTCGAACAATCGTTTCGGTGGGCCAGGTGTTACGATGTTAGGAGGCATAATGCTGCATGGGCGTACTGACCTCCAATTATTTGAATGCGGTGCACTTGCTGATCAGTGTCCTTTTGGCACTACAGCCCAACTGATGAGCATCCTTTCAAGGGGTGCATCCGGCACGTACTTTATTTTTATGGATGACACTATGGGGCAGCATCTAACAGCGCAGATGCATGAGCTCTTGGAACTAGAGAAATGGATTAACCTCTCTGTTCCCCCGACTTAAACCTCATCCAACATTTGTCATTTGTGGGATGCGTTTAATAGATGTATCGTAGCACACCGACGAGCACCAACGCCCTTCTATCAGTTGTCATAAATTTCATCGCTCTTGCCAAGATCCTTATTATCCTGTTTTGAAGAACAAAACTATTTATTCTCTTAAGCACATTCTCTTCAGGTACGTAGGGTGGTAAGTGATTCCTATAGAGCGGTAAGCGAAACCTTATACATGTACACTATGTGATCAAAAGTATCCGGTCACCTGGCTGAAAAGGACTTACAAGTTTGTGGCGCCCTCCATCGGTAATGCTGCAGTTCAGTATGGTGTTGGCCCACCTTCTGCCTCGATGACAGTTTCCACTCTCGCAGGCATACGTTCATTCAGCTGCTGGAAGTTTTCTTGGGGAATGACAGGTCATTCTTCATGGAGTGCTGCACTGAGGAGTGGTATCGATGTCGGTCGGTGAAGCCTGGCCCGAAATAGGAGTTCCAAAATCTCGTAAAGGTGTTCTACAGGATTCAGGTCAGGATTCTGTGCAGGCCAGTCCATTGCAGGGATGTTACTGCCGTGTAACCACACCGCCACAAGCTGTGGATTATGAACAGGTGCTCGATCGTGTTGAAAGAGGCAATCGCCAATCTCCGAATTGATCTTCAACAGTGGGAAGCAAGAAGGTAATTACAACATCAATGCAGGCCTGCGCTGTGATAGCCACGCAAAATAACGAGGGGTGCAAGCCTCCTCCACGAAAAACACGACCACACCGTAACACCACCGCCTCCGAACTTTTTACTTTTGGCACTACACGCGCTGGCAGACCACGTCCCACCGGCATTCGCCATACTCACACCTTGCCATGGGATCGCCACGTTGTGGACCGTGATTCGTCACTCCACACATTTTATCAATCTTCCGATGTCGCGTCCATACCATTAATATTACTGTGAGATCAATTGTCAAATCAGACGTCTTAAAACATTTATTCTAACATTGAAAACAATGTCCATACGCCTCATTTGGTTGTCGATAGTTGCTATAAAATTATCAAAGGTGTTTGAAATCCGTGTCTACATTTACTAAAATATTAGTATTTCTTTTATCACAAGCGTTTCATTTACTCATTTAAAAAATGACCTGTGGTCTAAAATGGAATATATTTCTAATTTTGGTCTCCTTCCTGGATCTAAAGACGGTTCGTTCCGAAAGATAGTGACTCGTGATTTTAGTTATTGCATATTTGTTCCGTTTAGTCCTTTGAAGCGTTCGTAGCCTGCCAAAAAGTAACTGTTCAACTACGATCTGTGTATCAGCTGCATATCAGCGAAAGTATGTGTGTTAAGACTCAAGTCCTGAAGAGAATGAAAAAAAGTAAACCTCACTGAGATAACAGAATTGCAAAAAATTGTTCTAAAGCACAGACCTGAGTTTCCAAAATCGTCAGCTTTGTAAGATTCAATACCATGTTACTCCATCCCGTTCATTGTAATGACTGCATCGTCATTCGTATTTCTTCGAGCAAAATCCAGTGGAAAAGGGTTCCCTTCACTACTAACCGTAATATTCAATTATCCACGAACATGCTCAGTCGAGGTAATGTCACCGATTGCCACAAGCAGTTTCCATTCGGTTGATTCCTGCCATGTGTGCTGTTGGCTGCGGCATTACCGTCATGAATCAACCGGCGAAATGTTAACTGTAGTGCTGGACATGAGGTTCGAAGACCCTGCCCCAGTATTGCATAACCTTCTAACTATCCACCACAATAATGGAAGACGATCGTATCCTTGCACGTTACTGGCCCGAAATCCACTATGTCGGGCTACATACCTCAGACATGACCGAATTTACACTCTTCTGCGACGATCGTCTGTATGCAAACAAACCATATACTCGTTCTGAATGATGCCGACGCTTAAGTTCTATCACAGAAGTTCCTTTACCAGCCCTGTTCACGCGCTGTATTGCGGGGGAAGGGGTGGAGGAGGAAGTAAAGCGGGTTGTTTGTAGTAATTGACGACTGCAGGTTAAACTGATAGATTTAACCAGAGGCCGGCCGAAGTAGCCGAGCGGTTCTAGGCGCTTCAGCCTGGAATCGCCCTACCGCTACGGTCGCAGGTTCGAATCCTGCCTCGGGAATGGATGTGTGTGATGTACTTAGGTTATTTAGGTTTAAGTAGTTCTACATTCTAGGGGACTGACGACCTCCGCTGTTAAGTACTGCTTCCCTCTTTTATCGATAAACTACATCCCAATAATGAACAGTAGAATGAAAGAAATATCTAATTTTACACACGAAGTTCTCATGTAGACCTTACAATCCCTCCCTTGAAATGTATTTACAATCCTAAATTTTCGTTGATGTTTCCTTTTCATACGAATTATGAAAACATTAACAAATACAATAGATTCAAAATTATTTTTATTTTTAGCAGCGTAAGTGACGTAAAAATTGAAAATAAAATGATGTTTCCATGTAGAGAATCGATGCCACGAACCTCGAATTACCATCCGCTTTCCGTTGCACCAACTTCTAACGGGAAACTACGCTACCATAAATATATCATATCTCACCCGACCGCGCCAAAAATGCTTTTTATTCCAAACGCTTGGCCATTTGGAGCTTTCCCTTCTGTTACGTTCGTTTCTGGTTAAGGACTGCGTGTACCACAAATTTGGACTAAATCGGCTGTGACGAGAAGGTGCGGTCCCCTTGTAAGCTTGATTTAACCAGCACAGGTATTGACAGTTTGATAGTGGCACAACCGGCATTGTACCCTCCCAACTGGTGAGACCGCAATTTCCACTCGGCCAAAATGAGGATGCACGTTTGCTACGTATATTACACAGGTTGTACGTAGCGGTTTCCTGTTGGAA
Organism: Schistocerca gregaria; assembly: GCF_023897955.1. Classification (NCBI taxonomy): domain Eukaryota; kingdom Metazoa; phylum Arthropoda; class Insecta; order Orthoptera; family Acrididae; genus Schistocerca; species Schistocerca gregaria. Next base: position 799,637,632 of record NC_064922.1, on the reverse strand, counting down.
AAAAAAGAACACTGAGAATGTCGGCAAAAGAACTATATGACCCACCAAAGTGATGCAAAACTTTTAAAATGAGAATATACAAATTAATTTTCTGTCAAGTGCCTGCCTCCACGTCTACAGTCAGAATCATACGAACATTTCAAATTTGAGAGTACGGAAAATACTGGTACAATCTTTCGAGGATTTGGTAGAAATGAGAGATAAAGTTACGTAGCTTTGTAGCCATTTTAGCAAAACCGTGGCTATTACTTCGTTCAGTTGGCTGTGTAAGGACATAATTTCAGAATCCATGAAGACTCACCCCATCCTCACAACCCAAACATTTATTCCTTTATAACTGTGGTAACTGAGATTGGTACAAAGAAATTTTAATATAAAAAACAGTCTCTGGTACCCCAAAGTTCTTTACTGGCTCAAAAACGGCACGTTTCAGTTGTGTTTGGCTTCATAAGGTTATCTCGTGCGATGTGGGTTATCTCATAATACCGTAGAATAAGGTCACGCTCACAAACTGTAAACGTGACCCCGAAACAAAGTGCTGGAGACCGATCTGCGTGAATGTGACACATTCCGAAACGTTATGGAATGTGTCGGTTCACGTGCCCACATACTGCCTGCACTAAATTCTTCTCCCTGAACTGATATTCTGAATTTGAATGAATCTCAAATGGGTCAGTAAAACAGCTGCCTTACAGCCAGTGAATATTAAATATTTATTCAACATCCATACCAGTACCGTTCAATATTTTAAACTTCATAAAATGGGCATACATCTTACGTGACTACATGTCGCATCTTAACTACTCATATGGTTTATAAGCTGGCCTTTCTTCTTCCTAAAGTGGAGACCGTGTATAGAAGTGAGTCTCGACAGTTAAGACCCAAACGAGCTCGAATTACAGGAAATCATCGAAAATATTCGAAGTTGTACTGCTAGAATAGTTACGTACCGATCAGATGACCGGTAAGAGAGTGTTCTCTCTTTTCTGTTACTTTTTCTTACCTCTTTCAGTTATTGTTGTTTTATGGATATTGATATTATTATCATCAGTTGAACAAGGAACTAAAGAAAGATGAATAGTTTAGCGGAAATCTCATAGCTGTTGTCAGTACAGAGTGAGCGAGCCGTTCATCCTTATTACAAGAAAAATAAAATAAATTAAATTTCACAACATCTCCTATAAATCCGTTTTGAACTAATGTTACATACGCCAGACAAAAGTGTGGAAACACCAAAAATACAACAAATAACAATGGTCAATTTTGTGCAGGAAACCCGTTACCATTAAAAACAGTTTCCAGTCGTTGAAAAAAGGATAGATGTAGGTCCTGTACGGTTTTCAAGGGAACCTTATACCATTCCTTCCGCGAAACAGAGGCAATTTCACTCATATTCTCACTAAGTAGACTACAAAGGCTCAATAATACTGAAATCTGCTGACTGCAGCGGCGAAGGCAGGAGCGACAGTTCATCCTCATTCCCATAAAGGCAGTCCTGAACTATGCAAGTTGTGTGAACGTGACCTCTGTAAGCTTGGAACACAGCATCACCACTGGGGCAGAAACATTGTGACCGGGCGAGGTGGTGCAGTGTTTAGCACACCGGATTCGCATTCGGGAGGACGACGGTTCAAATCCGCGTCCGGCCATCGTGATTTAAATTTTCCTCGATTTCACTAAATCACCTCAGGAAAATGCCGGGATGGTTCCTTTGAAGGGACAAGGCTGACTTCCTTCCCCATCCTTCCGTAACCTGATGGGATCAATAATCTCGGTGTCTGGTCCCCTCCCCCGAATCAATCGAGCAACCAACCAACCAACAAATATTGTACCAAGGGATGGACTTGATCAACCCGAATGTTCAAATAATCGTTGGCAGTAATTCGACCTTGCAGACTAACCATGAGGCCCATGGAATTACGCGATCTGGATGAGCGAATCAAAACCAAATCTCCGCCATGTTTCACTTTTGGGACAATAAACTCGGCTGGAAGTTGTAAGGAACAGTGTGATACGAGATTTATCTGACCACATGACTTTCTTCCATTGCACCATTGTTTTTGCTTCGGTACCACTTATAAGTGTCACTGATGAGTGGGTTTTGGGATTTTAGTTCGCCCTATAATTCGCTGTTGTTGTCTCAGAGCACGTGCTCCGGCTGTTGTAGTGACCTTGGAGATCGCTCGTGTGAGCGAGCAACGCCACTCAGGACGGTTTTAGTTGGGCGGAGACACAGGCGCCAAGGTGAGCCCGGGACAGGCGGTCGGTCACTTCTGGCGCGCCAGGTGTTCTGTGTTTCTTTTGGCTGGTCGCACGTGGCGGACACGTCTATCGCACGGAGAACAAAGGCGCCCTCTTTGCAATCTCACTCCCACAAATCTTGCCTCGTGCTGAGGAAATCCGTTTTTGTTGTGAAGACGTAACTACCTGATGGTCACGTGCCATTCTTCCCTCCCATGACCTTCAACTGTCCGCACATGTTTTGTTAACTGACATTAAGTCTTTGAAAATTACCTTGTAACAAATCAGTGACTCTACTTCAAAGATCACGAGGATGTGGCTGTTACCAGAATATTCTGACTAAGGTTTGTGGAGGAAAGACACATCGCGGTTCTATAGCCGTATTAGAAAGCTGATACAACTATCATACACTTAAGTGGAGTTAAAGCCAAACTGAGATAAGTGCACGATCGGAAACGAATGCACGAGGAGCAATACAAGAAGCATTCCATGAATACGAAATTAAAGTTATGCCAACCGACCTGACTAAAAATCTTAAGAAGTTTTGGTTTTACCTAAAGTCGGTAAAAGTATAAAAATTATGTGTTTAGTCCCTCAGTGGCTACACTATTATAGAAGCTGAAGATGGCAAAGAAAAAATGCCGAAATATTAAATTCGGTCTTCCGAAACTGTTTCACCGACGAAATTCGTAACTCTCTTCTTCTTTCCACTCCACGCTGAAATGAGTAATATTGAGATAAGTGATCACAGACTACAGAAACAACTGCGATCTATCAACAGTGGCTAGGCCTCTACACCGAATGAGACACCCATGAGGTTCTACAGATAATATGCAAATTCGCTGGAGCAAGGAAGAGAGTCAAGTTAGTACAAAAAAGCTCAGATCATTCCGTTTTTTGAGGAGCGTCGTCCGACAGATGAACAAAATTATAGGTGTACGTCGCTGACGCATATCTGCTTGTAGTGTACCTTTTGTGATGTTTAAGAGTAATGCGTGTGAAGTGTGTATAAAAATACTGAACAAGACCAAACAGAGCTGACTGAAAGCCAATTGTGAAACAAAATTATTTACAAAAAATACAACGTTGATACTACGGTAGGCAAAGACAATAACGATGGTAAACAATATCGCAGCAAAGAATGGGGTGAAATAAAGCATTTATATCCTTGTATAACTATATAAGATATAAAAGAAAAGTTATTACTACCTCTTCTGCTGATTCTGATTCTCATGTTGCTATTGTTAGATAGATATTGTGTGTAGCGTTGAACGCTAGTAGATGTTCCTTTTGTTCTTTCGACTAGACGATAAAAAAAGGTGTGTATCAGGTTATTGATGGAAATAGATGTGCAAATGTGAGTTTATTATTTCAAGAACATGCTAGCCACTAAGCGCAATGTTTTGATTGAAAAGAGAGAATTAAGCTATCAAGAAGACGAAAGCAGTGATCGCTGACTGGTAACAATTGGCCGCCATTAAGCGGCGTACTTAATATTAATTTCTCTTACAGCTCTCCACAAGTGCAGAAGTGATAATATCTTATTAAAACATTATTTAATTTAAATATGAATACTTCCGTGAATTACTTTTGCAAGAATTCAAATAATTTCAGAGATACCATTTGTCGTAGATCTGCGAACTTTGGCCTTGACTGCATTTAGATGAAAGCCAGTTATGAAAACCTTGAAGGGAGTCTGGCGCTCATTTAAGTTAAAAACAAACATTTATTTTGGCGTCCTATAAGATACTCTGCTTCTAACGGCCGCACCAACATAATGAAAACAATTAATGCTAACCTCTTATCTTACGTGGTATCAAAAAGCATTAAACCAATATACAATATTAAAAGAGAACCGTCAGACGCTGTAGAACAGCATGATATGTCACTGGCGCTTTTATCGAGACATAAATTTTATTGGGAACGTGGTATCAGGGCCATTGGATGCCTTCATGTACCGCTGGTCATCTGTACTAGCGGCGATTCATAACAGAATCGGCTTTCTTAGATGCTTTAGCAAAGAATACAGTTAACGAAGGTAGAATTTTTGTTATAAATACATGTTGTCATGTTTGTACTTCAGGAAACTCTTCCCAATTGCCGCAGCCTCTCCTGACGAAATGGCTAACGTTTACCGGTCCGGTGATGTTCGACTTGGAAATAGCCTGTTCGATGAGGAGGAGATTATTGTTTAACGTCCCGTCGACAACGAGGTCAGTAGAGACGGAGCACAAGCTCGGATTAGTGAAGGATGAGGAAGGAAATCGGCCATGCTCTTTAATAGGAACCATGTCGGCATTTGCATGAAACGGATTTAGAGAAATTACGGAAAAAATAAATCAGAATGGCCGGATGCTGGTTTGAACGGTCGTCCCCCAAATGGGAGTCCAGGGTGAGAAAGACTGCGACACGTTAATCGGTGACAGCCTGTATCAAATTTGGTGATGGAAGAAATTTTTATAGTAATTACAGGAAAGCAAGGAGGTAGCGTAAGGTTCCACATCACCGGACCTCGAACAAGTTCCCTGGTTTTAGGTAACATGTCGCAGTGGGTGGTGGTCTGTCCTTCGGTTTGTGACGTCAAGCTCAGCAGTCTCCTTAACGCTGTTTGAGAGAAGTAGGCCACATACTGGGAACGGGCTTCAACCGCTTCCTCTCCGTTATTCATAATAATGCAGATATAACGTTACATTGCACAAGCACCAATTACACTCACCCACACAGAATATAGTCACATTTCAGATTTCACTGCAGATAGGAGGAAAGCAACGACAAACCACTTCCACTAGAACTTCGCCAACGACGGCGATGAGGATTCTTATATCTGTAGTCAGCGCTTTTCCCTTAGGATGAGACTGGTCTAAACTGAATGAAAGCTTTGTTCACACAGTAGAATTCAATTACATTTCATTACAGTTACATTCTGTTTTGCTAAACTTGTTGTTTTAACCAAATCACATTGTGACTGAACCGTACATGACAGAAAAGAACTGGATTCAGATGTTTTTTGTCCACTAAAATCATATAACTAAGCTATTACCTAACAAAAAGTTATAACAAAATATTGTTATTTTGTTTTGCTAACATGGACGTCAAACATTGTTGTGTGGGGAGAAAAAGGCTTTGTCTCAGACATGAAGGTCTGGTATTTCCATAATCCTCATAAATGGTTTGTGCTGCTACGCTCACTTGGAGTGGTCTTAAGGTGCGTTTCAACACTCTCTACGACATGAAGTCGGAAGTGTTCGACGGGAGGTAGAAGTTTCAATGAGTTCTCAAGTGGTTTACTGTATGCGATCATTGAATTCAGCCTAAGTTGTCAGTTTTCTAGGCACCCGGTAGGAAGAGGCGAAGTAGCAGGGTTTGGAGTCATTAGTTGACTGGAATTGGTAGCTGATAAATCAGGCGGACTTGGTGAGGTCTAATACATGACAAATGCAATTCCGTTCTTTTTGTTTAATGGACTGAAAACCGTCAAGATCGCACATGAAATCTTATTTATTTTGGTGGATTATTAGTCTCAGCTAACAATCTACCCATCTTCAGATCTAAAATATATAAAACCAGATTTTTTTCTCCTCTTACGAACATACAAAATACAGAACTGCATATAACATTGTAACAGGGTTCAAGAATATATACATGAATTAATTACGGAGGAAATACCACAAAATACTTTTGATCAGTGGTGCCATGGCTTCAGACATTGTTATAATCTTTTTTTAAATGTCAAAATTCATACATGACATAATTAAAAACAGGTCTTCATCGTTCGTGGCCAGTGTAATTGAACGATGTTCATAATACTGAAAATTTTCGCATTCAGTACTTTTAGTGGAGCGTGCCATGTGCAAAAATTGTTTTATTTCCGCTGCCTCTTCTCTGTATTGAATATATTTTCAGTTTCATTATCGTCTTTGACTTACACTGGCCATGAACGATGAAAAACTAATCTGGTCGTGTATGGATGTTGTCATTTTAACGAAGATTTTGCCGAAGTGCGGGGCCGTAATGGCATCAACAGTAATCAAGGATGTTTAGTGGTATAGTAATCAGTTTGTGCACATACTCATTTCGTCAGTGATCTGGACTTCACGGGTTTTCAGAGCCTAACATAAATTTTAAAAAATTACAACTGATCGCCTATCTCCTGGTTGAGAGCGTCAACAAACTTGATAAATTCCGGTTCCTATGGAAACTTGAAATGTCCTGGAACGAAATTTTCACTCTGCAGCGGAGTGTATGCTTATATGAAACCTCCTGCGGGCAAGTTTCGAAATGTGATGTTTTATGTCTGTGTGTGTGTGTGTGTGTGTGTGTGTGTGTGTGTGTGTGTATGTGGGGAGTTTCTTTCTCTGTTTTGCCCTACAACTGTCATACCGTATTGGTTAATCGGTACTAATTAGTAGAAACCAGCTGCAGGTAGTTTATTAGCTGTTTGAAGCGCACATTTTCCTCTCTAGTTACAGAATCTCGGATTAGTACTATTAGCATTATAAAAGTAGTAACAATTATAGCCCTGTCTCACGCATGAAAAAGAAGAAGCCGTCCTTAAGTTTGTGAAATTTAGTAGTGCACAGAATTAATACGTATCTACCATTAAACGTATCTGAGTAGATCTGTAGAGCAATACGTATCGTAATGTATCTTCATGCGCTATTGCTAAGAGTATGTGAATTCACGTTGCGGCCAAGAGAGGGAGTTCGTAGTCGCCACGGGAACCAGTGTAATTTACGCAACTGGCCATTACAACTGCACACCATGTGCGCGACATACAGCGAATGTCTAATTGGCATCAAGTGTATTACGTGACTGGATATGCAAGGGATTAGCATTTCAAATAGATTTTCGTTCTGTACACGTGCAAAGATTAGGCAGCCTGTTTCTCATTAAGAAATCGCATTTTAATGTCGGTTGTTTCTGCCCCGTGTTAAGAAGGTCAAAAATATCTACCAGCTCTTTTCATAATTTCACAGTGGCCGTTTCGTGGTCCCTGCGGTCTATCGTTCAGTGATATCGCAGCTTGCTGTGGTCAGGGTCCCACGGCCGCCAAGCGAAAATGAAATGTACGGGTTCAGTAGAGGCGTACTCAACGACTCAGCAGCCTCGCGTGACTAGCGCCCGAGAGGGCAGAAGTATTCTCTTGTCTGAGCACGATCATACACTCACGTCAGACCCATTGAATCAGGAGCCCTGCTTGTTTGAAGTACGACACGGTTAGAGGGAAAACGCCACTGGCACAGCATACTGCCAGCAAGGCGATCAGTGTTGCGACTCCTCTTGACGCTGTTGCAGAGAGGCTCCCAAACGTAGCACCTAAGACTGGAATGGTGCCTCGTCATCTTTTCATAGTTGTCCCCTTGCTGTGTACACCATCACGATGAGCGTATCCGTGAATGGAGGTTCAGAGGAGAAAAGCTACCACACGGTGTTCGTGGCCTGGGGTTGAGATAAGAGGCAGCGTTGGTTGTACAGGACTTCCACCTCTGTTTCGTATCCTGGAGAGCAGGCGAGGTACTTCTGATACGTTGTGGCCCTAACTATGCTCTTTCTTCGAGGTCTCCGTTACGTTACCCTACAATAAGATAACTCAAGACCACATGTCGCCTATGCTGTCCTGTCCTAACTCGATAATGAGGTGGTCCAATTGTTATCCTAGACGACAAATGCTCCAGACCTCTCTCCTGCAGAAAATTCTGACTGCATTTTGTTGAGAATCTATGAAGTCACCAGTTAAAGCCACAGAGACTGGTGAAATCCGGCACAGATTTGAAGCGGCAGGAAATACCCATATTTGTCATCCAAGCTCAGTTAGACTCAGTGCTCAGCCTCGTTAGAAGTAATGTAGCTTCCAGTGAAGGCAGCTATCTGTAGTAAGATGTATGAGACTTGCGAAATACCCTCAGACTTCAAGAAAAATGTAATAATACTAATCTCAAAGTCACAGTTGCAGACTACCAGCACGAATTCTCTACAGAAGACTGGAAAAACTCGTAGAAGCCGACCTCGGGGGAAATCAGCTGGAATTATGGAGAAAGGTAGGCATTACTATCCTAAGCCTTATGTTAGAAAATAGGTTAAGGAAAGGAAAATCTATGTTAATAGCATTTGTAAACTTAAAGAAAACTTTTGACAGTGTTGACTGGAATATACTCTTTATAATTTTGAAGATAGCAGGTGTAAACTGCAGAGAGCGAAAGGCAATTTACAACTTCTACAGAGAGTGAACAGCAGCTATAAGCTTTTATATGTCCATCCATTTGACTGGAAGTCTTGTGGACAACGGTCGTTCACTGTTATAAGAAAATAAAACGCCTTCTTCTTGTGGTATTATTTATTGTGTTGCTACCAGTTTCGGCGCTTCTGTCTGCCATTTTCAGGTCTTAGCTGATGTTGAAGGGGTTATCACGATCCAGATATACGCGTCATCAGTGGCCAATATAACTGGTTTACGCAGACTAGCTGTAACTGTGATGTCAGCACTTCAACCGTGAGTTGGTAGTTGATGGTTGGAGTGTCGACATCCCAATTAAGATAATATGCGTAAACCAGTTGTGTTGGCTACTGATGGATCGTGATAACACCTTCAACATCGAATAAGGCATGAAGATGGCGCTTTGAAGAGACGAAACTGGTAACTACACAATATATAAGATCTTAAGGACAGTTGCAGGCATTTAATTTTCTTACAGCAGTCATAAGAGCCGAGGGACAAGAAAGGGAAGCAGTGGTAGAGATGCAAGTGAGACGGAGTTTTAGCCTATCACCGATGTAACTTGATTTGTTCACTGAGCAAGCAATAAAGGAAATTAAAGAAAAGTTTTGAGTAGGAACTGTAGTTATTGGAGAAAGAATAAAAATTTAAAGGTTTGTCGATGACACTGTAATACTGTCACAGACAGCAAAGGATTTGGAAGGACAGTTGAACGGAATGGACAGCGTCTTAAAGTAAGGCATAAGCTGAACATCAACAAAAGCAAAACAAGGATAATGGAATGTACGAAATCAGGTGACACTGATGGAGTTAGATTAGGGTACGAGACACTAAAAATGTTCTGCCGTTTGGACAGCAAAATAACTGGTGATGCCGAACTAGGCAGAATATAAAATGTAATCTGGGAATGGCAAGAAGACTGTTTCTGAAGAAGAACATCGAATATAGATGTAAGTGTTAGGAAGGGTTTTCTGAAGGTACTTGTCTGGTGTATAGCCACGTATGGAAGCGAAAAATGGATGATAAGAAGTTTAGATAAGAAGAGAATAAATGCTTCAGGAATGTGTAGCTACAGAAGAATACAGAAGATTAAATAAGTACATGACGCAACTAATGAGGGTGTACTGACTAGAAACCGGGTGACAAAACTATGACACAACTCAACTCATAGAAGAGATCGGTTGACAGGACACATTATGAGACATCAAGAGATCACCAGTTAGTATTGGAGGGAAGTGTCGAGGGTAAAAGCCGTAGAGGGAGACCAAGATATGAATATAGTAAGCAGACTGAGAAGCGTGTAGGACGCATAGTAACTCGGAGATGAAGAGGCTTTTACAGGATAGAATAGCAAGAGCTGCGTCATACCAGTCTTTGGACTGAAGACGACAATCGTAACATTTGTACCACCGCTTTCTCCTTTCCGAAAACACTTGTGGAACTTGATCTTTCGTATAGTTTTCAGCTCGTCGGCGATGAGTTTTCAATCTGTACTTGCAAAGCTATGGATGCTTAAGAGTTTCTCTATTTTCGGGGAAAGAAAGAAGCCAAGCGCAGTCATATTCCGCAAATATGAGCGCCAGTGCGTCATTACTGTATTACTTCAGGCTAAAATTTACAAACTTGGAGTTAAGCTATGTAGTTGCGTTATCGTGGCACAAAAGGAAACGTTTCGCCACAAATACGGGCGATTTTTTACGGTTGCTTCATAAAACTACACTCCTGGAAATGGAAAAAAGAACACATTGACACCGGTGTGTCAGACCCACCATACTTGCTCCGGACACTGCGAGAGGGCTGCACAAGCAATGATCACACGCACGACACAGCGGACACACCAGGAACCGAGGTGTTGGCCGTCGAATGGCGCTAGCTGCGCAGCATTTGTGCACCGCCGCCGTCAGTGTCAGCCAGTTTGCCGTGGCATACGGAGCTCCATCGCAGTCTTTAACACAGGTAGCATGCCGCGACTGCGTGGACGTTAACCGTATGTGCAGTTGACGGACTTTGAGCGAGGGCGTATAGTGGGCATGCGGGAGGCCGGGTGGACGTACCGCCGGATTGCTCAACACGTGGGGCGTGAGGTTTCCACAGTACATCGATGTTGTCGCCAGTGGTCGGCGGAAGGTGCACGTGCCTGTCGACCTGGGACCGGATCGCAGCGACGCATGGATGCACGCCAAGACCGTAGGATCCTACGTAATGCCGTAGGGGACCGCACCGCCATTTCCCAGCAAATTAGGGACACTGTTGCTTCTGGGGTATCGGCGAGGACCATTCGCAACCGTCTCCATGAAGCTGGGCTACGGTCCCGCACACCGTTAGGCCGTCTTCCGCTCACGCCCCAACATCGTGCAGCCCGCCTCCAGTGGTGTCGCGACAGGCGTGAATGGAGGGACGAATGGAGACGTGTCGTCTTCAGCGATGAGAGTCGCTTCTGCCTTGGTGCCAATGATGGTCGTATGCGTGTTTGGCGCCGTGCAGGTGAGCGCCATAATGAGGACTGCATACGACTGAGGCACACAGGGCCAACACCCGGCATCATGGTGTGGGGAGCGATCTCCTACACTGGCCGTACACCTCTGGTGATCGTCGAGGGGACACTGAATAGTGCACGGTACATCCAAACCGTCATCGAACCCATCGTTCTACCATTCCTAGACCGGCAAGGGAACTTGCTGTTCCAACAGGACAATGCACGTCCGCATGTATCCCGTGCCACCCAACGTGCTCTAGAAGGTGTAAGTCAACTACTCTGGCCAGCAAGATCTCCGGATCTTTCCCCCATTGAGCATGTTTGGGACTGGATGAAGCGTCGTCTCACGCGGTCTGCACGTCCAGCACGAACGCTGGTCCAACTGAGGCGCCAGGTGGAAATGGCTTGGCAAGCCGTTCCACAGGACTACATCCAGCATCTCTACGATCGTCTCCATGGGAGAATAGCAGCCTGCATTGCTGCGAAAGGTGGATATACACTGTACTAGTGCCGACATTGTGCATGCTCTGTTGCCTGTGTCTATGTGCCTGTGGTTCTGTCAGTGTGATCATGTGATGTATCTGACCCCAGGAATGTATCAATAAAGTTTCCCCTTCCTGGGACAATGAATTCACGGTGTTCTTATTTCAATTTCCAGGAGTGTATATTCATCTGTATGTAGTACGGCTTGTTGATCGTTAAGCTTTACGGCAAGAATTTGTGGTGCATTATCGAAGGACTTAGCGACCATAATTTCACATTTGACCACAGTAGTCGAGCTTAGCTTTTCTAGGTCTCGGCAGTCTAGTGAAGTATATCGTAAAATAAGTTAAGGAATTTTCAGACGTCTGAGATTATACAATCCGTACTGCAGCAATCTTGTGCGCCATCGGATCACGGGTTTCCTCTCTGCTTTTATTGTTGTTCGTTATGTGGGGTGAAACGAATCTGTTCATAATTGATGTGTGACAATATTTAGTTAATAAAACGTCTGCCTCCTACTGTGTAAGACGATCTAACGTATTTTCAGACTTAGAATTTTCATTTTAAGCATCAGAACATCTTCTTTAATTGATTTTCATAATCAATGGTGCTCCACAGTCAGCCAACACAGAATCTGTATTCGGAGTCTATACGTTACGGCAGTGTAACTAATATCAAATATTCAAGCTGGCTATTGACTAAGAAATACAGAGTGTATTGCTAAGAGCTACCGATTACCTATAATACTATTTATTGAGCTTCCAGTTAATTTGAATTGTAATTAAGGTATTCTGGGGAATAATTTACGTGCTTCATTGAAAGTAATGATTCATAAAAACTTACGATTATTATAGAAAATAGTATTATGCCAAAGGGATATATTTTACCAGAACGCTTCCACTGGGACGATTGAGCCGTAGTTTCCATGTCATGTTCATATATTCATATTTCATCACCAATTATGGAAACTCCACCATTACTACATTTTTGTTTACTTCATCTAACGACTCCTGAGCAGCTTGCATCCACCGAAGTTCTTGTTTGAAATGCACACTTTGCACAAATTTTATCTTCACGCGGTTCGTACCAAAACTACCCGAAAGAATTTCGTTTAACAAGGCTGCTGATATGCTAACATCCTAAGCTACTTATCTGTTTGTGATTCTGTTATGGCACATAATAATTTATTTCCCTTTTTCCACTGTTTCATCTGATTGGGGGTCCTTAATCCTCATATTCACGGCCACCTTCGCAACTCTTATACTACTCGTAAACCCTTGTTTCACTCAAAGCATACTCCCAAAATCAATATCACCATTACTAAAAGTTTCGTACAAAACATTCCACTCTTACAGAAAAATTTCATATTAAAGCTTGACAAGGTGTCAAATCGAGACATATATAGGCAACAACTGGCTATTATTCTAATACCTTTCAAAATGGCTCAAATGGCTATGAGCACTCTGGGACATAACATCTGCCTTCATCAGTCCCCTAGAACTTAGAACTACTTAAACCTAACTAACCTAAGGACGTCACATTCATCCATGCCCGAGGCAGGATTCGAACCTGCGACTGTAGCGGTCGCGCGGCTCCAGACTGTAACCCCTAGAACCACTCGGCCTCCAGGATCGGCGCTAACACAATTCAGATATGTTTACCAACAAAACAACAAAAAAACTCGCGCTTATCGAATACAACATGTGAAATTACAAAATGCTTATTTTCTTTTGAATGCACATCGTGTATCTCCAAATCTCATACAAATGTAACCATGTAGTCTTACTACTGTAATGTAGAAGCGCAAAAAGTAAAGTTCCCTTTTGTCTCCTCCTTCCTGGTGTTGCAGTTGTAATGGCAAAAAATGTAGCTTGTGGCACCAGGAAAGGCCAGAAGTCTAGTTTGCGGCACCAGAAAGACGAGGAGTGTAGCCGGAGGCATCAGAAGAGTTTCTTAAACAAACCTCCAGGTAAACAGAAACACTGTAGTGCGCCCTCAGCGGTAAACATCTACCCTAACGAAGCCCGCGCCAGATCTGCGTTATCTGGCGACGACGGAGCGACCGGTTCGCTGGCTGCCAAGCCAAACGGCGCCCGCGACGGCTGCGGAGCTGTAGTACTTTGCGGCGCCGACGGACGCGCGACGAGCGACGAGCAACGGTCGGCTGCGCGACAGGTGGCGAACCGGCCAAGACAAACGCCGCTCGCTGCCCTGAGGAAGGCACGCGTCCGCCACGTGCGAAAGCTTGGCCCGCCGCCCACAGGCCCGACCTGCGCCTCGCCAAGACGCCGGACACACACACGATCCGTCCGTTTCCTGCACTCCAGAAATACGCGCACGGCGCTTTATCCACAAATACTTCGCACCGTGTACTCTCACCTCCCGGAGGCCGTGGCAGTTACCAAGTACAGGATTAACGCCTCCGTGTGCCAGCTACGTTTCTGTGGACGTATTTATGGCTAGCTAGACGGCAGTGAGCTCGCAAATGTAATTTAACTGATTAAGAGAATATTTCTGCTCAAGAATGTCTGTAATTTTACATCCGCGACAATTACTCGGTATTGAAACTGACGCGTTTCGAAAGAGCAATCCGTCAGTATCTGATATACAGCGTCTTAAGAATCAGCAGCTTACTATCTGAGTTGTACTGCGTAAGTTCGTGTTAGTGGTGTGCGTTGGTCCCACCATACTGAATGCACAGGAAATCAAGTTGAATTATGCATGCTGTTAACCAGTTCAACTTACTATGTGGTCACCATCTACATGATAGTTACCAAAATATTTGACATTTTGATTTATGAGCTGATTTACACTTTTCATTCGGAGTTTTTATCCACGAAGTGGGAAGCTCCTTTTTCCGAAACACAGGAATATTATATCAGTTTATTATTTTCCTCTCCTGTCTTGATCACACTTTAGTTTAACAGACATAGCACCATCATTGTTTGTTCTGCAAATTCCCAATTAATATTGCATTTCTACGTTATAATTCGGGCAAATTAAGAAATGTTTATGGTTACGAATGGCATGAGCAGTTGAGTTGCATTTTTTTTAAATTCCTTTCTTATATATTTGATATCGACAGATTTTTCCATAATTCCAAAGAAAAGTCGTTGTCTTTCTATATTAAAATTTTTCGACATCCTGTTATAGCAACAAAAAACAACCGATCGACTACAAAATACGTAAAAAAGGTAGTCATAAACACAGTAAGTACTGCATATGACATTCATAAAGAAAAACTGTTCTAACCTATAGAACCAAACTGTAGTAACTTGTTGTGTATGCGCAGGCCGCGGTGGCCGTGCAGTTCTAGGCGCTTCAGACCGGAACCGCGTGACTGCTACGGTCGCAGGTTCGAATCCTGCCTCGGGCATGGATGTGTGTAATGTGCTTAGGTTAGTTAGGTTTAAGTAGTTCTAAGTTCTAGGGGACTGATCACCTCAGATGTTAAGTCCCATAGTGCTCAGAGCCATTTGAACCATTTTCTGTTGTTATGTATGCCATATTTATAGAACGACTACTGATGATAGGCCTTGCAATTAAAGAATCAAAATCTAGTAACTTAATACGTATGCAATATTTACCGAACCACGACTGACGATGTATGTCGGCAAAAGCAGAAAGCACTTAGTGTAACTGTGTCTTAAACTGTAGTATGTTTAACACAAAGAAGAAACAGTACTGTACTGTAATCATTAAAGTGCGGTTCTCTAGATTGCAAATTTCGTCCGACAGCTAAACTTGGGAGATATTCTAACGTGTTATGCGGAACCGATTTACGATTTAAAAAAAAATAGTTCACATTTTTGCTATCAGGTGCTAATCTGGCGCTGTGCAGCACCTCGTCGACGTTTTTTATAGTGGTTATATTCAACAAACTGTGTAAGCAGCAGTTAATATTAATGTCAGCATTGTGCCTTTCTCCCTCGTTTGACCTTTTCTGCCCATGTGCTGTTCCTAACTAATTATTAAGGGAAAATGTTACTTACGTCTTTCTTGCATTCACAATGTCAGACTTACACGTGGTGGCTAAAACGGGAACAAATTTTTTCCAGCGTAATTCGGTTCCACATTACAGCGTTAGCACATCTACCAAGTTTTACTGCCATTCGCTAATTGCAGCACACACTGGAACTCTTATGAGTAACTACTGTTTAATTACAGCCACCCAGTATGTATAACAGCTATTGCGAGAGATGACAATCGAAATAAACATAGAATGAATTTCTTCCATGAATTTTTGGGGATTGCACATGGGTGACGTCCTCATCCTGTCACGATATTTCGACTTATCAACCATTCTTCTTCCGGTATTTGTTTTGGACTGGAGACGCAATTTTTTATTCTTTATTGTTATTTTATACCTTTACAAAAGGTAGGGCAGCAGCGGCCTATCCATGCCAATCTCCCGCCACAGAAGAAAACATACAAGAAAGACATAAAAACAGATGTACAAGTAGGATAAAAATAGAAGGCAGACAAATGAAAAAGAAAGGAAGTCGTTCACCGACGGCTCTGATCGCACAGGGAAGTTCAGCTCAGTGCACAAACGTAGACAAACAGATGAACACTAGAATGAGGAGCACTGACAAAGAAACAAGGTTACACTAAGATGAAGAGAAACACGAACACAATGATGGCTATATTTAGAGTACTATAAACACACTTTTGCACGGAAAAAGGGGGAGTGGGCTGCCACAGGGAAAGATGGGAGTATAGGGGGGGTGGGGGAGGATGTCAGGAGAAGGGAAGATGGGAGGGAGAAGGGAGGGGGTATGGGAGGGATCGAAGCCCAGGGAGGGGGAGGAGAGGGAGAGAGGAGGGAGGAATTGAGGAGGGAGAGAAGGGAAAGAGGGTGCCCTGGAGGAAAAACACAGGAGAAGGGAGGGGAGGAGTAAATCTGGTATGAGGGGTAGAGGGATGGCACGAGGGCATCATCTGGGAGGGGAAGTTGGCGAAAACCACCTTGGCAAGGGTATGGAGTGTGGTAAGATGGAGAGCGGGTGGGAAGGAGTTAAATAAGTGCGGCAAGGGACCATGGTGGGTAAGGATGGGAGAGACAAGTGGGTGAGGGGGATCAAGTTTACGAGAGGTGTAAGGGATCTGTCTCTGTTCAAGGAAGAGGAGGAGGTGTGGGAAAGGAATTAAGTCATGGACGATCTGCGTGGTTGATGGGAGGCAGATGCGATAGGCGAGGCGGAGTTCATGGCGTTCCACGATGTGAAGGGACTTGTAGAAGGTAGGAGGGGGTGGAGACCCAGGCGGGATGAGCATAACAGAGGATGGGGCAGAAGAGGAATTACTATGTGTGGAGGATTGTGGAGCGATCCAGATCCCACGTGCGGCCGGAAAGGAGCTTGAAGAGGCAGAGTCGGGAGCGTCCCTTGGCTGGATCGTCCAGAGATGGGGGGTCCAGGAGAGGCGACGGTCAAGGGTGACACCAAGGTACTTGAGGGTGGGGGTGAGGTTGATAGGACGGCCGTAGACAGTGAGATAAAAATCTAGGAGACGGAAGGAAGGGGTGATTCTGCCTTTAATGATCGCCTGGAGACTGACAATCCACTTCAGTAACTTTATACCAAAAGCTGGTACGGAGCCACATGTCCATAAATAATCACTACATAAACGCTCTCTGTCGATTTTAGGACTCCCTTCGAATACCACTCCATCTGCAGAATGCAGTCCGAAGTACAACGGTGACACTAGACACACGCCTTGTGCCGGAATGAGGACCCGCAGATATAGAATTCAGATGTCAAATCAATACTAATTACTGTCGCTAGACGTGTAATTAGTTAAAAAATTTCTTATGTCTGAAGATACTAAATAAATCACCTGTTCCCAACGTTTATAGAGTTTAAAGCCGCCATTACAATTAATCAGATCTTCCGCCAAAGATATTTCCACAGATCTTTAATATTTCAATCCCAGAAGGAGTTCGTTCTGGCCTACATTTCAGTGACAGAATAAACCATATGATGTCCTGTCGAAATACAATGTTCTGCTAGCGTTGACCTACTGGGACGCGAAAGGGCGAATTCTAATATGACCAGAAATTGAAGGTGATTGACATTACAAATACGGTTGAGTCGAAATGTTCTCTTAAACATTACACTAATATACTTTGCTTCAGTAGCATCGCAAATGTATGAAAATCTCCAAAAATACTGTATAGCTTGAAAAATACTTTATCAGTAATTAGACATATTTCTCGATAACCACAATATCAACATTTTGAGCTGTCTTACGGAAAACTGGAAGTTTCTAGCAAAGTAAGGAAGACAATTATTGTATTAGTATTATTGAATTCGTATATGTAACTGGTAATATAGTTGCTCTTTCTCTTCCAGACAATGTTAGGCAAAAGAAAGCCATTACGAAACTAATTCGATATCGGGCTCAATCTTGCTTTCGACGGCCGACTTGTCTTCCTCTGGGTTTATCCTTTGTACATTTGAGAGAGATTGCCTGTGCTAGCTATGTTCTTCACCCGTCTTCTTATAAATTTCATGTTCTCTGCTTCTATAAGCAATTGTTATTTTTACTCGTAAATTCACTCTTCTTGTTTGTGACAAAAATGTTTTCTTCTTCCCCTGATGTTTCTATCCCTCTGTTATAACGCTGTCTTAACTTAAGAATGGGTGCTGGAAAGTAATACCTCTGAATTATTTATTCTGTTGTGAATACTGATTGAGGTATTAAATGTCATGCATACTATACGGTTAACCTTCCAGCTTCACTGACCCAAGCTGCACCCCTCTGCCGCTAAAGTCATCAGAATTGTAGCGTATAATGTGGCAGTGAGTGAAGTAACTATGTCAGTGCGTGAGAGACTCTCGAAAAATTGAAAGCACGAATTTTATGAGTCCGTCCACACGCGGAGCACCCTTTTCGTCAGCAATACGATGCCCGACCACACACGAGCCCTGCGACATCTGCAAAAATCCGACATAATGGGTTTGCTGTTGTCGATCATCTGCCATACAGTCCCGACTAGACCCATCCGAGTTTCATCTGTATCCAGAACTTTAGGAATCCTTCCTAGGACTTCTCTGTGATGGTGATGAAACAGTGAAAGCAGAGGTGAGACTGTCGCAACAAAGTCAAACATTCTACAGTAACGGTATCCACTTATGGCCTCTCTTTGATAGTATGAGTTCGGAGATAAGGTGACTATGTTGGGAAATAAATATATAGGCATGAAGAATAAAGCTCCAGAATATCAATAAAGTTTGTTTTATTCAAAAATCTTAAAGATGTTTCACAAAAGTTTGGAGGAATTACTTCACAGCTCACCCTCGTACATATCTCACTCCCATGAAACAGACAAGGTTCAGTGATGTGTTACGCACTCTTTCGTCGTGTGACTAGTGTCTCCCGTAGGGCAGACCGTTCGTCGGGTGCAAGTCCTTCGATTTGACGCCACTTCGACTACTTGCGCGTCGATGGGGATGAAATGATGATGATTAGGACAACACAACACCCAGTCTCTCAGCGGAGAAAATCTCCGACCCAGCCGGGAATCCAACCCCGATCTTAAGTATTGACATTCTGACGCGCTGACCACTCAGCTACCGAGGGCGGATATTACGCACTCTCACTTCAAGCATTTCAAGACTTTCCCCCGCACGTTTCCGAAAGATACCAATAAGGAAATCATGTATCTCATTTACATCAGCCACGGTTCACGGTTTCCTGATCGATAGGTCCATATTTCCCTAGTATTCTATTCAATTTTCGTCTCATTTCTTTTTTTAGTAGTCTTCTGCTACCCCTATCAGCATCTGAATGTCTGTGAACATGATTATCGGAATTTCATTGTTATTACTTAAGTACAATCGAAAATATTAAAATTACCAATACTATAAGTCTGCTTTGCTGAATGACGACATCAGAATGGTAGACTTAGGTCACTACTCGAAATCCAGTATGATATTCTCATGATTTTGCATGCGTTGGCTTCGGTAGCTCATAACCAGACTGTAACCGTTAAACTCAAACACTATGCCTATAACTACGCTACAGGTAAGGAAGTAACATTTAAGATTCAGTTTTTCCATACGTTGACTTCACCAAATCCCTACCTTACTCTCAACCTTTAACATTCATTGACCTAAACATCAGGAACGAAGTAAATACGTCAGCGACTAAAGCCGACAACAGTTATCGATAGGTTCAACCACCCATTCCTATTGGAACCATTCTTATACAATCTTTTTTACGTACAGATCAAAATAGTATAGGTAACGGGCTACAAGCCTTCCTTTGTTGCTTGATTGGATACAAGGTACTACCCTGATCACATGAGGACCTGATAAAGCTGATTATATTAAGTTGTATTTTAATAATCTTTGCTGCAAAGCGACATTGTGTAGTTGGAAAAAAGTGATCTTGTTATACGGTTTAAAAAAATGTATCACGTATTTACGAAACTAGTGGACCAGTTTTTGTCGGTTTCTTCAGGTATTTTGTTGTTGTGGTGTTTAATCCGAACATTATTCAGGTGTAGCACTCCATACTACTCTAACCTGTACAAGGCTTTTCATATATGCATCTACACCTTTCTAAATTTGATTGCACTTATGCATCTACACCTTTCTAAATCTGATTGCTCTTATGCGTCTACACCTTTCTAAATCTGATTGCTCTATTCAAGTCTCGATAGCCCTCAACAGTTATGCGCCCCTTTACTTCCCCCAATCAAGGTTAAAATTGCTTGATGCTTCAGGAAATCTTCTTTTAGTCAATTTGTGTCATAAATTTCTTTTTTTCCCCAATTCAGTGCCGCATCAATCTAATGTTAAGCATTCTGCTATAGCGCCGAATCCTTCTGTTCTCGTCTAAACTGATAATCGCCAGCGTTTCTTCATTTATTTCCCAAATAACCAATCTCGTCTACAACTTTTGATGTCTCATTTCCTAATTTAACTTTACGAGCTCCGTCCGGTTTGGCTCAAATACATTCCATTACTCTTGTCTTACTTTTGTTGATGTCTTTCAAGCTCTTGGCTAGCTCTCCCAGAATTACAATGTCATAGGCTAAAAACAGTGTTTTTATTTCATCTCCCTAGACATTAATTCCTTTACCAAAATTCTCCTTAGTTTCCTCTGCAGCTTCCTGAGTGTACAGAATGAGAAACATCAGAGATACACTGCAGTCTTCAGCTACGATTTCCGTTTTATTTCCTTCGACTATTACACCGGCAGTGTGGTTTCTGTACAAGATGTATATACCCTTTTGTTCCCTTTATTTTATTGTTACTACATGCAAAATTTTTAAGAATGTAGTCAAGTCAATATTGTCAGTAATTTTCTCTAAATTTACAAATGCTATAAACATAGGGTTGACTTGCTTCAAACTATCTTCTAAGATAAATTGTGGATCAATATTGCCTTGAGTTTTCCTATATTTATCCCGAACCCAACCTGATCTTTTCCGAGGTGGTATTATACCACTCTTTCCATTCTTTGATATAAACATTGGGCCAGTATAATTCAATCATGGTTTATTAAGTTGGATGTTTCGATACTATCCACACCTGTAAGCGCCTTTTTAAGAACTGGATTTATTACTGGCGAACAAGTAACCTCAGTATAGCGGAACACTACTTATGGCTGACAATCATGTAACTGAGATATCAGAGGAAAAATGGACGTGAATCAGTAAAAACTTCATAACTAAAGCTACCACTTGAAAGAAAAATAAAGAAGAATAAAACACATAAAATGAGTAGACATGTAAAAGTGATCAATGAAAAGCTTAATGAGTTATACTACGATTTGCAACAAACCGCTTAGTTGCACCAAGCATGATAGCTTAGAAATCATTTTTTGTAATTAGCGATAAACTTAGCTTCAATTATGCTCATAAATTAAGGATAATTGCAGAATGTAGTGCCATATACCGTAGCCTTATATAAAATTGGGGCTAAAAGGCACATAGGGAAAACACACGACACACATTTGTACGTCCACAGCATTTGTGACAAAATGGGATAACTGACCCGAAACACATGTGCTACAAAACGCCACTGTTTCCTGCACATGTACCCCGACATCAATATGGGATATATTTATCATGCACATGTACAGAGACCGCACAACGGGTTGGTATTCAGAGATTGAGGTGGTCGAGCAGCTGCTGGGGTATAGCCTCCCATTCTTGCACTAGTGCCTGTCGGAGCTCCTGTAGTGTCGTAGGGGTTTGAAGACGTGCAGCGATAAGTCGACCGAGAGCATCCCAGACGTGCTCTTTGGGGCGTAGGTCAGGAGAACAGGCCACTCCATGCACCTGATATCTTCTGTTTCAAGGTACTCCTCCACGATGGCAGCTCGGTGGGTCCGTGAGTTGTCATCAATCAGGAGGAAGGTGGGACCCACTGTACCCCTGAAAAGACGGACAGACTGGTGCAAAACTACGTCCCAATACACCTGACCTATTACGATTCCTCTGCCACAGGCATGCAGGGTTTACGTACACCCATCATAATCCCACCCCACATCATTAAACCACGACCTCCATACAGGTCCCTTTCAAGGACATTAAGGGGTTGGTAACTGGTTCCCGGTTCACACCAGATGCAAACCCGGCGAGAATCATTGTTCAGACTATACCTGAACTAGCCCGTGAACATAGCCTGGGACCACTGTTCCAGTGACCAAGTACTGCGTACTTGACACCAGGCCTTAAAGGCTCTCCTATGACCAGGGGAGAGTGGAATGCGCCTTGCAGGTCTCCGGGGGAATAAAACATGTCTGTTCAGTCGTCTGTAGACTGTGTAGCTGGAGACAACTGTTCCAGTGGCTGTGGTAAGGTCCTGAACAAGGCTTCCGGCAGTACTCCGTGGCCGTCTGCTGGTACTTGTGGTGAGATATCGGTCTTCGTGTGGTGTTATACACTGTGGACGTCCCGTACTGCACCACCTGGACACGTTTCCTGTCTGCTGGAATAGTTGCCATAATCTTGAGATCACACTTTGTGGCACACGGAGGGCCCGTGCTACGACCTGCTGTGTTTGACCAGCCTCCAGTCGCCCTAGTATTCTACCCCTCATAACGTCATCAATACGTGTTCTTTGAGCCACTTTCAGCACACAGTCACCACTATCACGTCTGAAAACGTCTGCACACTTACTCGCTTCACAGTACTCGCTTCACAGTACCAACGCACCTCTGCGTATGTGGACTGCTGGCAGCGCCAACATGCGACGACCGCAGGTCAAATGCACCGCATGGTCATACCCCGGGTAATTTAAACCCGCAAACCGCCCACCAGAACGTTGTTTCACCATGTATCACAAATTGCTCCACAAACAAATGACCAGGGTTTACAATCTTGGTCTCTTAGATGGTGACTATGACTACACTGCATGGCAAAAAAACGATGAGATGCCTAGAACGCTTGGTCGAATAGTAATGTAACTTCGTACACGTTCACGCCATCGGCGGATGTGTAAATAATCAACGTTTCAATTCTCCGTGACAGGTAGAATGGCAACGAGAGTGAATTGGTGTTGTTCCTGTTTATTGTCTTTACCAGGGCTGGCAGGGTTTAAATGGGGCGTGAACAGCATCAAGCGTTGAGTGATCACTGTGGAACACACGGAGGTGCCACGTCCTCCTGTGAGACAGCGGTACCAGCACCCAACAGATTTTGAAAGGGCGCTCACAGTGGGTCTCTAATTACATACACTAACTCTCGCTAATCCGGCTCACAGTAGTCCGACCTCTCAGCAATCCAGCGCAACATCCAGAAACAGGTGCACAATGAATTATCGTCCGCAACCATGCTTAGTTAAACAACGCTTTATATACTGTGTTTGAATCTGTTGCTCCCTTTACAGTTCAGAATCATTTCTTCTAAAAGGAAACGCGTTACGCTCTACCTCAAGCAGAAACTCGAACTTTTAGATGAGCCAGATCTAGGTTCTTCGTATAAAGCCATTGCTGCTGAGTTCATCGTGGGACGAGCAACAATTAATGACATAAAAATGAAAGGAGATGTTATTCCACAGTACTCAGCACAAATGGATATTAAGTTGGGAAAACGGAAGGTTATCGGAAAGAGTGAGAATGAAGAACTGTATATATCTGTTTATAGATGGTTCATACAACAACGCAGTAAAGGAATTCCAGTCAGTGGCCCGATTATCAAGTACAAAGCAGCTGCATTAAAAACAAGAAAACAGCTACGCGGTTGTAACTTGTTTGCAGCGAGCGAAGGTTGGCTATCAAACTGGAAAAACGACATGGCATTCGGCAAATGACAGTCACCGGGAAAGTCGCTCAGCTAACGGAAAGAATGCTGATGTGTTTGTAAGCAAGATACGGAGGATAAATGAGGAAGAAGGTTTAACTGCTGATGCCTTGCATAATGCTTATGGAACAGGACTGTTTTACAAGATGCGTCCTTCAAAAAACATTAGCTGCCAAGAACGAGAAGGACGCTTGTGATTATAAACAACAGAAACAGAGTGTAAAATTAATGGCTGTTATAATGCAAATGGGAGTCATAAACTACCTCTTATAATGATTGGAAAATCCCAACATCCACGTTGTTTTCAATACACTGACATAAATACTTTACCAGTGCAGTACTGCGCTCAGAAGAAATCGATGATGGGCAGACAAATATTCTATCGTTGGTTCCAGGAAGCGTTTGCGCTAGCAGTGACAAAACAGCTAAAGAAGAAGAATCTTCCTCTGAAAGCTGTCCTTTTAATTGAAAATACTCCCAGTCATCCTTCAGATGTTTCTCGAAAGTCCGATGGTACACGTGTACAAGCACTCTTTCTCCCACCCAATGTTAACAACCTTAATTCAGCCCATGGACCAGGGAATTTTTGAATCAATTAAACGTCATTATCGACAAGCACCCCTTCTCCCACCCAATGTAACAGCCGTAATTCAGCCCACGGACCAGGGAATTTTGAAATCAATTAAACGTCATTATCGACAAGCACTCTTTCTACCACCCAATGTAAACAGCCCTAATTCAGCCCATGAAGCAGGGAATTTCGGAATCAATTGAATGTCATTATCGACATTCACTTCTCGTCTCCTTGCCGAACGAAAGTGTAAACGACTCTATCGAGACTATGCTGAAGGCGTGGAAAGCAAATAACATACGTGGTGTTGTTTTCCAAGCCGCCGAAGCATGGGATAAAGTGGAGTGCGCTATCATTATGAAGAGCTCGAGAAAATTGTGTTTCTGGTAAACTTTATTCTACAGCTTCAGTCTCACGATGAAATTTTGAAATGAGTACCGCTTAATAAGGAATTGAGCGATCAAGACCTTTCTATATTTCGAATTTGTGCATTCGGGTTTGAGAATGGCCTGATGTTGGCCTGCATGGCTACTTAAAGCAGACACATTGTCATCAAGGTTCAGGTCTCCAGCTACTGGACACCCCAACAGAGAATCGTAGCATTGTGCTCCTTCGCATGTGCGCCTGTCTTTCGAGGCCAACTAATGGAGTCCCTACCACATTCTGGGTCATCCCACACCATTAGTCGTTAGCTGGATTAGCGAATTACCGTGACATGCGCAGGCTACCTTTGACGCCACGACACAATCAACTGCGTTTGCTTATCATACCGTGACCGGGAAGTGTGAACTGTTGATGAACAGCGTCGCATTGTTTTCAGTGATGAACCTTCGTTCTGTATTACCCAGGATGACCTTATTCGGCTGATATGGCGACGATCTGGGGAGATGTCCCATTCCTCCAATATTTTACGGAGGCACAGCGGTATTACTCCTACCTACATAGTGTGGGAACCATCGGGTCTTACCACAGGTCGCGGCTGGTGTTGATTGAGGGAGCTCTGACGCCACAATGGTACGTCACGGACATCCTGCGTCGTCGCATCCTATCTCTTATGTGCAAGGACCGCTGGAGTCGCATTCGGAAGGACGACGGTTCAGTCCCGCGTCCGGCCATCATGATTTACATTTCCCTAAATCGCTCCAGGCAAATGCCGCGATGGTTCCTTTGAAAGTGCACGGCCGACTTCCTTCCCCATCCTTTCCTAATCCTATGAGACCGATAACCTCGCTGTTTGGTCTCTTCCCCCAAACAACCAACCAACCAACCTGGCCTCGTAATCCTGAGGGACTCCCGTGGCTGGTAAGATCCCCAGATTTGTCCTTGACAGAGTATGTGTGGGACCAGCTTGGGTGTGAACTCGGTCCCAGTGCCAACATCCACGCTATCAAGGACCAGTTTCAACATTTGTGGGCTATTTTGCCTCAAAATGACGCATCCAGGCCAGAGGAGATGCAGCGCCATGTCGACAAATGGGCTCACACTGCCAAGTTCCTTCTTAATTGCACTCGATTTCACAATCACTGAAATGATATAACATATCCTCGCAACTCCTGAAGTTTCATTCCCTTTCGTCCTCCCCTTCTCCGTGCCTCACTCTTTTTTTTCCTCATGTGGTGCGTATTCGGTGGCACATTTACGGGTTTTCACAGCGTCGTCTTCCCGCCACGCGTCACGCTCCAACACCATAAAGGTGAACGTATCGGATCCGCCGCATACCAGCGCAGTATGACGTGAAGCGAAGCTCGCCGCACGCAGATAACGCACCTGACGTCAATGAGGCGCCCTTCAGCAGCTGGCGGCCCGTCACGGCCCATATCGCTGCGGCACGGCGACACCAATTGGTAGCCACGCAGAGCGTGCTAAGCGCCGACCGCGCTGCCGCTAAAGCCACCGAGAGCCAAAGTGCCACCGACATTGAATGGGACGGATTATAAGGGAGTGGTAGTGTTTTTTGCAGCGTTGACTAAATAGAGACGTATAATAGGCATATCCATGAAGTAACTGCGAATACCGTTAAATGTTTACTTACTCCTGCGATAAGGTTTCACAAAAGCGATTACATGATCAAAAAATATGATATAAATTCTGGTTCCATACCATTGCTCTAATTTTCTCCAGCCACTTGAATTATTGGGCAAGTGTGATAGCTTTCCAAGCACCCCATATACAGGGTAATCCGTAATAATCATGCAAATTTTCAGGGACGATGGAGAAGGGTAAAGTACCAATATGAAGTAAGCGGCTCTTGAGAACTGTAGAAGTGGAAGAGACGTGTTTCACAATAGCAAAGGTGAACAAGTTCTCATATATATGTATGATTCGCGGTGAATACTCCTGATGAAATCTTCTCGTGTCTCCATCCGGAAAGCTGCGTCGAAAATTCGCGACATTTCGATGAGTGCCGTTCTCATTATCATCTGGCGGCTTCGCCAAAAGATGATGAGAAGGACTTATCGAAACGTCGCGAATCTTCGACGCATCCACCCGGATGGAAGCCCGAGAAGATTTCATCAGAAAGTCCCCATTTCTCTTAAGGTATGAACATTAGACTTCATGTTTACCGAAATTTTTTTCTTATTTTTGTCCATGCTACCTCTTCCCAAAGTATGGAAAACAGAGAGATTGCACTAGAAGAGGTCCACTGTAACAGGTATCAAAAGGGTTTTCGCTTATAACTTTCGACTCCGTCGTTTCAGGACCAGAGTCCCTTACCTCAAACTGATACATTCACTCTTCTCCATAATTCCCTAAATTTTGTAAAATCATCACAAAGGCAACCTACGTATCGCATTCGTGCTGGGCGTTCCGTTTACGCTGTGTCATAATGAAACATAGTCTCCACACCGTCAACATCTTTTTGCATACGCTGACTACCGTGATCACTCGATTCAACAGTTTTATTAGTTTCCTAGCGAGGTTTGCGGTATCGGTTATTCTCAATTGTTATCTTGGTTATATATTGTTATTTAAAATGTAAAATTTAGTCGTGGTGTTTTAAAGAAATTGAGGATGAGAGGAACTTTTGAAATGCAGACATCGAGGGAACGAAAGCGAGTTGTGTGCGATCTCCATCGATGTTAAGACGCCCTCGGTATCGTATTTCGCCGCCTGATAAAGCACAGATGGCCATTACCTACAATATTACTAATATTAAAATAGTTAAAAACTTTCTTCCTTTGGCTCTCTACAGCTTCGGTTCCAGTTTAGAATAACTGCGTTTACATGCATCACAACTTCCAGAAGCGAAAGCCGAATTTCGGAAACAGTTTTTCACTGTCCTGTTTACATGTTTTTCTAGACCGATCAAAGATCAGATCAGTTTGTCTAGTTTCTAATTTAGTCAGCACATTGGCTGACCTTTTCCGATTAAATATTAGAGGTAAGAAACATCATACCTAGGCTAATATTTCTACTTCCCTTCCCTGCATAAAAAGTCACTCCGACCACGTGAGTTGAAAATCTTTAACAACAGGACGTTATCTGAGATCTCAAGTATATTTCAAAAATCCTTATCCACTAAGATATGTTATTGTTTCCTTTTGTGTGTGTGTGTGTGTGTGTGTGTGTTGTGATGGATTACAGGAGTTTTAAATCAGTGGTGGGACAACATCAATCGCAAAGTGATAGTGAAACGGAGACTACTACCATTACCGGATAATTCAAGTCGTTGAGCGACTTTATTAATAGTAAATTCAGATTACCATCCACAAACTATTGCATCAAAATACTTCGGGTATTGTTAAATAGACACCAATGCTTGAAATGGATGAGATACATTATTGAAATTGGTAACTATTAGCGGTAAGGTGCTGGCAGTTAAATTGTTTTTTATTGCGTTTATAAATGCATCTTGTTAGAAAATATGAGAAATTAACGTCAGCTATCACTGACTGGGGAGGAATAACATCGCTAGAGTAGTGTTGTGTTTCCGTGACAAAGAAAGGATTTATTCAGTCATTATTTGCTTTTCGCAATGTTCACTCATTAACATTTGAAAACAGGATTTACTCTCTGTTAAACTATGGTAATGTAAATAGGAAACCTTTTCACTGACATGGTAAAGCCTGCAGTTTATACATAATTAGTAACAAATAAACCAGAGATTGATATTAGCTTACAGGAATTACGAGCGATAGGATTCTAAAAGTAGATTGCACATAATCTTCGTGTGCATAGGAACCATTTTACTCCGAAGTGCTCTTTGGTAGTTGAACGTATATTAAAAGACATAAATAAGAGTAACACGAAAATTTACTCATTATGGTATCTTCAATGTAAACACTACTGTTGTAGTACTAACGTAAGCTTTTTACTCCCCAATATTTTTGTCCTCGCACCTAAAGTGCTGTCCCTTCACATACCTGTTTGTCTATTTATCTCTGTCTTATAGCTGCAACAAAAATCATAATTTCCCGTATACGGTAATATGTAAGCAGCGGTCAGCAGAGAACAGACTCATGGAAAAGACGTTGATACTTTGTCACATTTTCAAAAATGAAGGATAAGATCCTAGAAAGAATATTAATCTGAGATGATGTAAGCACAGATCAGCTTCAGGAACCCACACCTTTGAAGACTTAGTGCAAATACCTATGATACCTGCCTATGATGTATCAGAACACGAGATGAACACGAAGACAATATTAGCTTTTTTTTGTCGAAACTTTCATTCAAGCAGTTACTGGTTTCAGCTGCCTGACATGTAATACACTGATGAACGTAAAAAATGTGACTGCCACATTATTAGCATGTTGGTCCACCTTTGGGACGCATTAAAGCAGTGATTCTGCTTGGCATACATTAAGGTTTTTGGATAAACGTGGAACCAAATGTCTAAGCAGAGGTGATTTAGTTACTCTAAATTACGAGTCAGTGGTTTGCTGTTGCGAAGCTGCTGCCTAATAATGTCACAGATGTGTTTCATTGTGTTCAGTTCATGCAAATTTCATTTTAGCTAAAGAAGTAACGTGAGCTCACTGCTATGTTCCTTGAACCACTGTAGCCCCACTCTGGCCGTGTGGCACGGAAAGTCATTCCACTGGTAGATGCCCTCGTTAACGGAGAAGACACCAAGTATGAAGGGATTCAGATGGTCCGCAATAATGTTCATTTAGTCCACATCTGACTTGGTGTTTTCGATTGCTATCACAGATCCCATGGAATTCCAGCTGAAAATCGTCCATAACTCAACACTGGCCCCCTCGGTCTACATTCATGGCACCGAGCAAGTTACGAGGATTCCTTGAGCAGCGAGTATCCGGAAATGAATAGAAACCGAGTGTAACGTGAGACGTTGCTCACCGGACCAGGCGACAAGTTTTCTTTGATTCAAAATCTGTTCTCGATGGTACCGTGCCCAACACAGTCATAGATGTCGTTCGATCACCTTGGGAAGCCACTGGCGTTCTCTGCTACGCAGCCCTATGTTCAAGAATGTGCGCTGAACGGTATGTTGCGAAACACCTGTACCCGCACCAGCACTTTCGTCACATCAACCACAGATCGTCGCCTGTCTAGCTTTGCCGAGTAGGCAAGCCTCCCCATCCTTGAGGGCGCCTGCATGTTCAACATCCTGAAGTGTTCTTATGGTTTCACCGTTCTTCAGTCACTTCCCATAAATACTCACGACACAATCACTCAAACAGGCGACCACCCTCTCTATTTCCGAAATACTCATTTCCTGACGCCATACTGTAATTCTATGTCCTTGTCAAAGCCGTTGGTCTAATTGTATTTCCATATTACCGATCTGTATCGTTGCTAGAAAATTCCCCAGTCACCTGTGTTCCTTTTACATACAAGGGTTGATGGAAATATGGGAACACCGCGAGAAATGCGTGCTTGAAGAAAATGCAAATGCTGGGCAAGTCTGCAGGTTGCACTGTTGTATTTGACCACGAACGGAATCTCAAAACCTTGAAAGTGTCAGTCGTGGTCAACCGGAGTTATATGCAGCTCTGAATGTATTATGTTGGAGTTAGATGACCCAGCAACGTGGTGCTGTTGGTAGCACACTGGAAATGACGTGACCATCCAGATTTAGTTTTTCCGTGAATTACCTGTATCGCTCCAGGCATATGCCTGAATAGAACCTTTGAAAAGGGCACGGGCAATTTCTTTCCGCAACCTTTCGTAATCCGAGCTTCTGCTCCGTCTCTAACGACCTCGCTGTCACCAGGACTACGAAACCTACTCTCCTCCTCCGGAGCCAAGTGAATTCCAACGCCGGAAAATTGTTGGTGCGCAATGTGGTGGTTGCTTCCATAAGCGAGGTAACCGGATTGCTTGATGTTCCGAGAAGCACCGTGTCGAAGATTCATACCGCAAAGAGAGGAAGCAGAAAAAAATCATTCGGAAATTCACAAACGCGAAGTAGAGTGTGGGTTGAATGATCGTGACAGACGGTCATTGAAGAGGACTGTGACGTAAAATAAGAGGACGACATTTACAAAACCCGTTGCAGAACTGAAGTTCGCATTCGCGAACTCTGTCAACACCAAATGAACACGACGGGAGCTCAGTGTGTAGGTAAGTGAAGAGCGAGCTGGAATTCCAGACCTACACCTCAGTTATGCAAATGCCCGTAAAAGGATAATATGGTGCCAAAACCATAAATGACAGAAAGTAACCTGGTCGCATGAATCACGCTGTTGACAACTTCCACCCGAGGTTAAGTCTCACGAGCGAAACGTGGCGAGGGTTCAATGATGATTTGAGTTCCCGTGGGCCCCATGGTTTCTCTGCAAGGTCACATTACTGCCAAGCGTTCTATGACCATTTTGACCGATCAGGTCCATTCCGAGGTGCAATATTTGTTCTCCAGTGGTGATGCCGTGTTTCAAGACACAGGGCCCTTGCTCACACAGTTCTCATTGTCCAGGGCCAGCTTTGTGAACACGAGAATGAATCGTCGCATCTCCTCTGGTCACCCCAGTATTATGGAGCACTATGTTATTGAGCTCCAGAGACGCCTTCGTCCAGGTATCTCACTGACTGGAATACAACTATCTTCAGTAATGTGTCCTGCTTCGAACTGGTCCGCGAGATGTCTGTAGACTCTGTGGGCTGCGGTGGGATACCAACCTGACTATCGCCATACAGATTTCATTTCTTAGTAGGACCAAGTTATCCTGGACTTAACAGTTCAGTAAGATATTGCTCTCCCACACATGGTGAGAGTTTGAACTACTTATCATCGTGATTGTCGCCATTACAGAAAAGTTTCAAAATATCTCCTATTCTTTCTTCTCTTTGATATAAAATTCTCATGAAAATTCGTTGACCTTACAGTGTTTTAAATAAAGTATAGCTGTAAAGTGTATCTCTCTTTAAACTCTATTACAAAATTCTATTAATGACGTACAGGGAAAGGTCATGCGAATTCTCTGTCCTTGTTGCACTAGAGCTTCGTTTTATATCTGTAAGTTATAAGCAGTCGCGCACCTATAGCTGCCATATCTAATACCTGTGTATAGTCTTCTCGGGTTTCCAGAACGTCAGGTGGTTACACAGTCGCTTAGTATTTGCTGCCGGATGCTAGAGTCAACAGTCGTGTTGCTTTCAGTATGCGGTAGCAAACCGGAGGAGGCTATCGTGGATTATTGCGTAAGGAAAAGCCTATGCAGTCTCGTTTCGCTAACTGCTTCTCGGCCACTGTTATAACTGACAAAAGATTTTAGAACACTATATATCCTTGGTATAGGCAACGATGTCACGGGTGACTAGCCCATCGTCATCATAGAGGATTTTGTTAAATATTTTTATTTCTAAGGCTTTCATTACACTGTCCTAGAAACTGTTGGCCATCATGATGATAGACTAGTCGTCGAATTTTATGTCCAGTTTCGAAATCTCCTGCAGGAATCCATCTACAACACCGCTGGTGAGATCTGTGGAAGGTAATGTGGGCCTCTGATTTCCTGGATGTTACAAAATACTGTATTCGAGCGGAAAGTATTCCTCTGGGCCGAGCGTGCGCTCTTTAGACTCATGCAGGCTCGAATATGAAAGACTATATTATCCAGAGATATCGGCATATCTAACACTGTTTTGAAAAATAAACATAAGATGGCCATCGGCGACACTTCTTTCATCGCGAGGGCTACCTGTTTCTTGGATAGTGTAATAAACCGAACTATAGAAATCAAAAGATCTAATAATATAGTAAAGATGACGGCATGAAACTGAGAACAGCGTTTCATAGGGCTATCGCGCGGTTAAAGGGGTCATGGAAAATGTAGGTCCGACAACATTACCTCGTATTGGGTTCGACTGAGCGCGGAACCCACAGGAAGCATGGCGTACAGAACGATCTTGTGACGTCACACAAGTTGCCTTCCCCGACACATCACGAGCGCTCGGCTGGATGCAACTCGCAAGACCACCGCTGGGACACTGCTGTGACTTACGCCACAAGGGCCTAATATTTCTTTGGCTCCGACTGAGCACGAGTGACTGCACAATCAGTACGATGCGTATATAAGGGAGAGACATGGCACGATCACCGCAGGTTGTGGTGGTCGCCCATGATGAATGGTGACATAGGTACACTGCACACGTCGAAAAAGTCGTAGTCTTGGCTGTGTATAATCTGTGAGAATGTGACCTTACACATACTCTACCTCTTTACATTTTAAGTCTGGGAAGCATTGTCCTCGAATTAAATAAACAACTGTTGCTAATCCCTGAACCTGACCAACATTTTCACGCGTTTTCTGTCCGTTGTAGGTCAAGCTATTTTCAGACGCTCTGCCTCACTAACAGTTCGCCCGTGGCAGTACTGTACCATTTCACACGGCAGAGGAACACCAGAGTGAATGATGAAAAATCATGTTTCCACCCTCAAACTTTATGTTAGCTGTTTTATTTGTGTTTACCCTTCAGTGCGACACACTTTTTCCAACGGTAGATCTATTGGCGGATACCTGGGTCGTAGAAATCAGCATTCAGGAAATGTTACGCCTCGAAAGTCACCTCCTGGAAACGCTGTAATTGCTACCACAAAATGATTTCCTCATTCGAGGTAAGAAGAACTCTGAGTGCCATGTTAGAAGAATAAGGAGGGAGGGAGGTTGAGGAATACAAATTTAATAGTGGAATGGAGCAACACGTGTGACTACGTTTTGTGTCTGTTCTGTATGAGCTGTGGAGTTTTCGTCGAGCCAAAACACCCGTCTTGCACAGCATCGGGTAACACTTCGTATGGACAGCTTCCTGCTGTAGTCTAGTCACGATACCGCTGTTCATGCTCTTGTGACGGTTTGACCCTTTCGTGCAACGGTTAGCACCACACGATGGTATTAATGTATTAATTATAAGTTGAGATGACAAGTCATGGGATCGATATATGCACGCAGTAAAGACGGCGGTAGTATCGCGTACACAAGATATAAAAGGGCAGCGCACTGACCGATTTGTCATTGGTACTCAGGTGATTCATGTGAAAAGGTTTCTGACACGATTATGGCCACACGACGGGGACTAACAGAATCTGAACGCCGAAAGGTAGTTGGAGCTAGACGTATGGGTCATTCCATATCGGAAATCGTTAGTGAATTCAATATTCCGCCATTCACCGTGTCAGTAGTGTTCAGAGAATTCCAATTTAAAGGCATTACCTCTCATGACGGCCTTCACTTAACGACCGAGAGCAGTGGCGTTTAGCTAGAGTTGTGAGTGCTAAGAGACAAGCAACCGAAATCAATGTGGGACGCACGACAAACGTATCCATCTTCACAGTGCAGCAAAATATTGAGTTAACGGTCTTGGTCAGACGACCGAAGCAAGTGTGTTTGTTAACAGCACGACAACGTTTGCGCTCGTGGCCATATCGGTTGGATCCTAGACGATTTGGAATCCGTATCTGGGTCCAATGAGCCCAGGTTTCAGTTGATAAGAGCTGATGGTAGGATTCAAGCGTGACACAGGACACAGTGCAAGCTGGTGGTGGCTCTATACCACTGTGGGCTGTGTTTACATGTAGTGGACCGGGTTCTCTGGTCCAGCTAAATCGATCATTGCCTGGAAATGACTATGTTCGCCTACTTGAGACTACTTGCAGCCATTCATGGTCTTCAAGTGGAATTTTTATAGATGACAATGTGGCCTTTCGCTGGGCCACAGTTGAAGACATACTGCAACGTTTGAGAGGCTGATTTGGACTCCCAAATCATCCACTATGATTCCCATCGAAAATGTATAGATCATAATCGAGAGTTCAGTACGTGCGGAAACTCCTGCACCGGCAACACATTCGCAATTACGGACGGCTACAGAGGCAGCATGACTCATGACTTCCGCAGGGAATTTCCAACGACTTATTGAGTCCTTGCTGCACTACGGTCGCCAATAGGAGGTCCATCGTGATATTACAAGGTATTTCAGACTTTTGTCACCTCAGTGTTATTAGCAAATGCGGCAACGCTTCGCTGTTGTTAAGTGTATATGGAAATTGGGTATACTCGTATATCCTTAACTCCTTTCCCCCTTTCTCTTTGACTATCTCCTCCTACCACCTCTCTTTCTCTATTTACTTCTCCTACCCTCTCTGTGCATCACCTACTTCTACCTCTCTCTCAGTGTCTCCTACTCTCCCCTCTCTATGTTCATTTCCTCCACCCCCTCCTCTATGTACTCTTACCCCACACTCTGAGTTTCAGCATTGTTTATTTTTGTTGCAAACGAAACTTTGATTGGGAATTGACGTAGCTTAAAATGAATGTTAAATTTGCTGGGAGCATTGGTATATGCAACATAAAATCTCTAAATAGGCGTGTAAAAACCATCTGGCGAAAATTTTCGGTGAATAAATCGGTCAAGAGCTATCAGCTTACCGAGTTGAAATTTGAAGTAGAATGTTCAAGATCTTTTCTAGGTATTTGGAAACGGAAACTAAGTCGGTCAAGCAGTTCTTGAGGTTTTCGGTAACAACGATTTGTCTTTATACATGGTGTACGGAAACAGCCGTTACAAACATCCAGGACTTGTAGAGGGAAGGGAGTACGTAGTAGTAAAAATAGGATCCGATATCGGGAAATCGCGGTTACAGTTCACATGTGTAATGTGTCCACGTCCGCTAAGGGAATGAAATAAGTTCCTTGTCCTAGTGTGCAACAGGATAGGCAGTGTGACGTTTACTTCGTGAGACGGTCACCGAGTGTCACGTAAAGTGGGCGTAAAGTTTAAGTTATGAGACTCCTGTAGAGACAGAGGAAGATATGCTGGAACGAGTTCTGTCCACCAGGTGTGGTAGAGAGTGTGTGCCAGAACATGCTTCGTAGGTACAACGCCTGTAACATCATTGGTGGTCGCCACAGCGAGCCGCCTTGTGATGCATCAGTCCTGTTCTGTACTTACGGTATGCTGCGTTCTTCTTTGCTTTGGAATAATGTAAACACCCTTAATGATTAAGTGTTAATGCAAACAAATGTGCTATGTGTTCTTGTTCAACAGGTTAAGTACTCACTCCCCTCTACAAGTCCTAGAAGCTTGTAATGGGAATTTCCGAATACCCTGTATAATACTACGAATGTATTATAGATATACGGAGATGACTGCTGCCCACCCTCTGCTGCAACTTGATATGGTTGGAAACTAGAGAGGATTTCATTAGTAAAATTACATCAAGATAATACGTTCATACACTATGAGAATGTTCTATTATATTACTTCGGTTTGTTGATTATATAACATTACTACATTTACTGTATATTACCTTAAAGTGCTGTCTTCGAGAGGTATTGGATTTTTCTATCGGAGCAAGTTTTCGGTTCCTTTAGAAGTATTACAAGTAAACACATGAACCGTTTAAGACATTTATAAAAGTTCTTCTAGAGAGGATGACCCTCAATATCAGTTCCCAGCATGAGACGCACTAGC
The DNA here is from genome assembly GCF_023897955.1 of Schistocerca gregaria. Taxonomy (NCBI): domain Eukaryota; kingdom Metazoa; phylum Arthropoda; class Insecta; order Orthoptera; family Acrididae; genus Schistocerca; species Schistocerca gregaria. Next base: position 799,601,508 of record NC_064922.1, on the reverse strand, counting down.
GGTCAGGAATGAGATCAGATTTGCGCTTGCGCAGTGGGGAGGATGTCCTCCAGTAAGGGGATCCTCGGGGCGTGACGGATGCCGCAGCCGACTGCTCAAGACCCGAGCCGCTGTCCCAGTCTGCCTTCTCCGCTTGCAATCGCTTGAGGGTCACCTCTTTCGCTTGGCCAATAACAGTCGGGACCTTATCGCTTTATAGAAATGCATACCACACACTGTGACCTCAACGTTCTTCATTTTTCGCTCATGCCAATTTCTTCTCGAGTTTTAGTAGCCTACAATTACAAGGTGGACCAGGAATACACTTACAAACTCTGGAGTGCATTCCTCAGACCAAAGACTGTGTCTAAACACCTCTTCCAAGAGTGCTACACCATCAAGGTAGGAAAGAAGATATCTGTCAGCTTTGACAACTGAGAGAGAGGTACTGGAAGAATTGAAGGTGTGAGGGTCAATCGTGAGTCGCGGCTGGATAATCAAGATGGTAATAGCTCTGGTCTCTGTGAATTACAACCAAAGAGCGACTTACAGTTGCATACGGTTTTAACCCCCCAGGATGCTAAAGAAAAAAAACCACACCATCCGCTGCAGAGTGAAAATTCACTCCAGATGGTAAACGAAAATTTAATTTAATCTGGAGCTTCCAAATTTCTAAAAGAAAATGTAATTTAAGCAGTGCTTCCAAATTTCTATATGATCAAAATGCTGAGTATTTAGATAAAGATTAAGACGCCCATAGCAGTCAGTCAAGTAGTAAGGAAAGAGAGCGCCATCTTTATTGTTTTACCTGTACACAAAATTGTTGAGGAGCGGCAAAAGACTGGCCAAGTAGGAGTAGACTTGGAAGTAACGCTGTGGAACAGCAGGTGATTACATAATAGGGACGTAAGTTCTTTAATGCTTCGATATGTTGTCTAAACGTAAGCCGGAATGAACTCAAAACTTTCAACAATAGCTCTAGTCCTGCAAACAATGGAAGAATGGGTTTAAAACTTGATGGTACTCGAGCACATTTGGGTCACATGAAAATCACCATAACGGTTGAATAGCCTTCACGACTCAAGAAACTATTGGCACTATTATCTATGGGCCGTCTAAAATGATTTACGCAGCAGACGTTTGTAATGGAGGGAAACTTCACTAACGATTAATGAAGGCCTGGGAAAATATTCGTTACAATGCGGTAGTGCTGAAAGTATGCATCAGTCCTTGATTCGATTAGGGCAAATCCTATAGTTTTATGTCATTAATATCACAAAAAAAGAGAAATGCTTGTGACACTTATTGGTATGGACTTTTACAGTTTTGGGTGAGTTGCTTCTTTCGCCTTCAGGTGCAGCATACAGTTTTAATGTAATAGGAAGCGCGTTTTTACCCGTTCTGTCGTGCGCTCATTTTCGTTCACATGGCCAAACGTAACTATTATATTTTTCTGAACACTAAAACAGTTGTTGTTGTTGTTGTCTTCAGTCCTGAGACTGGTTTGATGCAGCTCTCCATGCTACTCTATCCTGTGCAAGCTGCTTCATCTCCCAGTACCTACTGCAACCTACATCCTTCTGAATCTGCTTAGTGTACTCATCTCTCGGTCTCCCTCTACGATTTTTACCCTCCACGCTGCCCTCCAGTGCTAAATTTGTGATCCCTTGATGCCTCAAAATATGTCCTACCAACCGATCCCTTCTTCTAGTCAAGTTGTGCCACAAACTTCTCTTCTCCCCAATCCTATTCAATACCTCCTCATTAGTTACGTGATCTATCCACCTTATCTTCAGTATTCTTCTGTAGCACCACATTTCGAAAGCTTCTATTCTCTTCTTGTCCAAACTAGTTATCGTCCATGTTTCACTTCCATACATGGCTACACTCCAAACAAATACTTTCAGAAACGACTTCCTGATACATAAATCTATATTCGATGTTAACAAATTTCTCTTCTTCAGAAACGCTTTCCTTGCCATTGCCAGTCTACATTTTATATCCTCTCTACTTCGACCATCGTCAGTTATTTTGCTTCGCAAATAGCAAAACTCCTTTACTACTTTAAGTGTCTCATTTTCTAATCTAATTCCTTCAGCATCACCCGACTTAATTCGACTACATTCCATTATCCTCGTTTTGCTTTTGTTAATGTTCATCTTATATCCTCCTTTCAAGACACTGTCCATTCCGTTCAACTGCTCTTCCAAGTCCTTTGCTGTCTCTGACAGAATTACAATGTCATCGGCGAACCTCAAAGTTTTTACTTCGTCTCCATGAATTTTAATACCTACTCCAAATTTTTCTTTTGTTTCCTTTACTGCTTGCTCAATATACAGATTGAATAACATCGGGGAGAGGCTACAACCCTGTCTCACTACTTTCCCAACCACTGCTTCCCTTTCATGCCCCTCGACTCTTATGACTGCCATCTGGTTTCTGTACAAATTATAAATAGCCTTTCGCTCCCTGTATTTTACCCCTGCCACCTTTAGAATTTGAAAAAGAGTATTCCAGTCAACATTGTCAAAAGCTTTCTCTAAGTCTACAAATGCTAGAAACGTAGGTTTGCCTTTTCTTAATCTTTCTTCTAAGATAAGTCGTAAGGTCAGTATCGCCTCACGTGTTCCAACATTTCGACGGAATCCAAACTGATCCTCCCCGAGGTCTGCATCTACCAGTTTTTCCATTCGTCTTTAAAGAATTCGCGTTAGTATTTTGCAGCCGTGGCTTATTAAACTGATAGTTCGGTAATTTTCACATCTGTCAGCAACTGCTTTCTTTGGGATTGGAATTATTATATTATTCTTGAAGTCTGAGGGTATTTCGCCTGTCTCATACATCTTGCTCACCAGCTGGTAAAGTTTTGTCAGGACTGGTTGTCCCAAGGCCGTCAGTAGTTCTAATGGAATGTTGTCTACTCCGGGGGCCTTGTTTCGACTCAGGTCTTTCAGTGCTCTGTCAAACTCTTCACGCAGTATCGTATCTCCCATTTCATCTTCATCTACATCCTCTTCCATTTCCATAATATTGTCCTCAAGTACATAGTCCTTGTATAAACCTTCTATATACTCCTTCCACCTTTCTGCCTTCCCTTCTTTGCTTAGAACTGGGCTGCCATCTGAGCTCTTGATATTCATACACGTGGTTCTCTTTTCTCCAAAGGTCTCTTTAATTTTCCTGTAGGCAGTGTCTATCTTACCCCTAGTGAGATAAGCTTCTACATCCTTACATTTGTTCTCTAGCCATCCCTGTTTAGCCATTTTGCACTTCCTGTCGATCTCATTTTTGAGACGTTTGTATTCCTTTTTGCCTGCTTCATTTACTGCATTTTTATATTTTCTCCTTTCATCAATTAAATTCAATATTTCTTCTGTTACCCAAGGATTTCTAGCAGCCCTCGTCTTTGTACCTACTTTATCCTCCGCTGCCTTCACTACTACATCCCTCAGAGCTACCCATTCTTCTTCTACTGTATTTCTTTCCCCTATTCCTGTCAATTGTTCACTTATGCTCTCTCTGAAACTCTGTACAACCTCTGGTTCTTTCAGTTTATCCAGGTCCCATCTCCTTAATTTCCCACATTTTTGCAGTTTCTTCAGTTTTAATCTACAGATCATAACCAATAGATTGTGGTCAGAGTCCACATCTGCCCCTGGAAATGTCTTACAACTTAAAACCTGGTTCCTAAATCTCTGTCTTACCATTATATAATCTATCTGATACCTTTTAGTATCTCCAGAGTTCTTCCACGTATACAACCTTCTTTCATGATTCTTAAACCAAGTGTTAGCTATGATTAAGTTGTGCTCTGTGCAAAATTCTACTAGGCGGCTTCCTCTTTCGTTTCTTAGCCCCAATCCATATTCACCTACTATGTTTCCTTCTCTCCCTTTCCCTACACTCGAATTCCAGTCACCCATTACTATTAAATTTTCGTCTCCCTTCACTATCTGAATAATTTCTTTTATTTCATCGTACATTTCTTCAATTTCTTCATCATCTGCAGAGCTAGTTGGCATATAAACTTGTACTACTGTAGTAGGTGTGGGCTTCGTATCTATCTTGGCCACAATAATGCGTTCACTATGCTGTTTGTAGTAGCTTACCCGCATTCCTATTTTGCTATTCATTATTAAACCTACTCCTGCATTACCCCTATTTGATTTTGTGTTTATAACCCTGTAGTCACCTGACCAAAAGTCTTGTTCCTCCTGCCACCGAACTTCACTAATTCCCACTATATCTAACTTTAACCTATCCATTTCCCTTTTTAAATTTTCTAACCTACCTGCCCGATTAAGGGATCTGACATTCCACGCCCCGATCCGTAGAACGCCAGTTTTCTTTCTCCTGATAACGACATCCTCCTGAGTAGTCCCCGCCCGGAGATCCTAATGGGGGACTATTTTACCTCCGGAACATTTTACCCAAGAGGATGCCATCATCATTTAATCATACAATAAAGCTGCATGTCCTCGGGAAAAATTACGGCTGTAGTTTCCCCTTGCTTTCAGCCGTTCGCAGTACCAGCACAGCAAGGCCGTTTTGGTTAATGTTGCAAGGCCAGATCAGTCAATCATCCAGACTGTTGCCCCTGCAACTACTGAAAAGGCTGCTGCCCCTCTTCACACGTTTGTCTGGCCTCTCAACAGATATCCCTGCGTTGTGGTTGCACCTACGGTACGGCCATCTGTATCGCTGAGGCACGCAAGCCTCCCCACCAACGGCAAGGTCCATGGTTCATGGGGGGGACTAAAACAGTATCCTTGTTTAAACGGAGCACGTACCACGTCTGTCATAACTATTACCGCTCTAGTTGGACTAACTAACTAAGGTAAACAAATGTCAAATGTAAACGTGTCCAAACACCATATCACCATCGAAGCAACAACGAATGTATGTGTAAGCAGACTTGTGTTGGATACAGATTTAAATGATTATTAGTATCACACTTGAGCTCTTGGCGATCATCTTGAAACACGTTGAACGTAAACGTCCAACATATAGGTAAAAAATAAATATTTTCCGACTTCTTGATGTTTTGATGTGAGAAATATGCCTCAAAGGATGCTTAAGAAACCTGTAACATATTGCTACAGGAGGTAGTACTGGTCAAAACAAGAAGGAGAGTTCACTACAATGGTACGTGCAGAAGTCAAGAGCTGTTGAGATATGAAGCGTTGAAGATACGTAGTTCACAGGCTGCATTTTATTTACAAAAGAGGCAGGATTCACAGAAGACTGCATTGCAAATTATCACAGTAACCACTTGTGGACAGAAGCAAATCTTGGAGCAATCATGGAAGTGAGTCACTGTGATCGCTTCAGTGTCAATGTACGGGCGAGAAGTGTCTGTGACCGTTCATGCCTCAGGGCCACACTCTTTAGCAGATTAACAGCTGATTTCTGCACCATAAATTGCCAGAGATTTAGGGAAACGTTTCCCATACAGAAAGACGACTGTGGTTTATGAGCTATCTGGACACTATGTCATTTTCTACTGATCGTTTCATGGGCGAGGGATTTGTCGAGGTAATCTGGTAGCATAGTCTCCCAGTTCCAAAGCCGTTATATTTCTATATTTCTATTTCTTTCAAATGCGTTAGTGTGTGCTCAATCCATCCACATATGCAGCCGTTACAGGAGAGTGTAACCAATGGAACTGACGCATTCTGAATGGAGTCAGGTATATCAGTAAGTGGGCATGATTCACTGCTAAGAAGGGCTGGAGGGTGACAAACCGTGGTAGTCACATGTCTACTCTTAGGCAACAAATGGTAATGAGAGGATAGATTGGCTCTTAGCCGGTATTGGGCTCTGGAAGTATCATTGCAGGAACTTTTATTCACTAATATTACCTAGTGTAGAAATATGTGACACTTTCGTATATCCTGTGTACTTGAGACTTTTCCTAAGTTGTATTTAATAAGGAATTGGTTCATAAAAAGCATCCACAACTATCAAATAAAGATAGTGTGGCATGTGGCTTATGTAAGTTTCCTAAATGTAACTCCACAACAATCCTGAAAACGTCAATTATTAAAGTAAATCTTTGACGAACATTTTCAGACTGAAGTAACCAATAAAAATTTGTACCAAAATCGGGACTCGAACACGGGTCTTCTGCGCAGGAGGAAGAGGTGCTACTCATTACGCCATCCCCGCACAATCGCTTTGTGGAGCTGCAAGAGCCTGAAACCGACTATGGAACCAATTAGCGTCATTTGATAAAATTGTTGATGGTTTACAGCAACCAGATACAAACTGGTTTCAGGCTACCTTATTCAAAACGTACCGTTACAGGTTTCGATTTTATACAGTTCATCACTAGATGGCTCTCATGCTTTCGTCAAAAGAAATGTTGCGTTGTTTTACTGGTGAGTTGCATGGAAACAACGCATCATATGTTTCGACGGGAGCATGAAAGCAGTCTGGCGGTGACTTGCATAAATTCGAAACCGCTAACTGTCCTTTTTAAAAATGTAACCTAAGGCAGTTTGTGGCTGGTTGCTGTACATCATCAAAACTTTATTTCACGTAACAGCTACGCACTCCAAACATGCGTTCTTTTGACCATAATGAATAATTAAACTGTCACTGAAAAACTAATATTTGTTTTATTTGTTTTTCTATATTTTCCTGTGGCCTACGCTGCTGTGTCTATCACTAAAACAAATCATTTATCCTACAAAATAAAGAAAAATATCGTGAAGACGATACTATCCACTGCTCTGATCAGCGCTTCGTGTAGCAACTGCACAGCGAGTCTGGTAACTCCTTGATCCAATTTTTAAACGGCGTTGTAATTTTAAATTTATTTTTGATGTAACTTAAGTAAATCAGAAAGAAATTAAGTTCTGATAAAAAGAAATTATTATACCAGTGCTTCCATACTTTCTGTCAAAACAAGCCACGTGGAAAACAAAAAACAGCATACCATTTGTATACAAATAAAATTTCATCTGTAGTATACATAGAAACTAACCACTAATGTAATGAAAGAGTGGCTAGATTACAACAGCGGTAAAATGAAGCAGGGGTGTGAAGACTCAGAGTGTGTGTTTGGATGTACAAATATGAAAGCTTGTAAGATGCATATCCACAAAGGATTTCGCGTGGTAACAATTTTTACTTTCGGCAAGTTTCAAAGTGACAAAATTTGGAACCTGCAATCGCAATAAATGTTTTCAATAGCCATAAGAGGAATAACTATATTCATTAATTTCAAAAGAGTGTTGACCCAGTCCTCAGCAAAACTTTGTCGAAGTTTGTCGACGAAAATCACTTTGAAGACAGTTATAAGTTCAGCATCAATCCTAAAGTGGTCGTTGGCGACCTCGGATTTTTTTTACTTAAGGCCCTTGCTGCAATTTCATCCATTGTAAATGTATTGGTGCTGTTTGTCATGATGATGTATTTGATACGATTGAAATAACTGGTCGGCCGATAACGCAGTAGGTATCGTACAGCAATGCAGAAAATAAATGTGAGGAATCGTTAACTGATAAGCGATATCAGCTTCCTCATCATAGTAACGCCGTGAAGGGATTAGCAATATCATTTCCCGTATCTTCATCACGCAGCTTAGGGTAGTGATTCTATCGAGTTATTGTAGCTCCGATAGAGGGTGAAAAATTTATATCTATAAAAATAACGACTACTTAAAGAGTCAACAGAAAGGATATATTTGACTGAAGTCTTTGAAATGGAAATCGCGGTGGCGAAGTAAGAAATATTTTATTAATGGGGACTATTAAAGTTCATGCAATATTTATTTCCTAATAACCTGCAGAAAGTTCATAAATATGTTAAGGTGTTCTTTAGGTGAAGTTCTTTTTGTTATTTCAGGTACTGTCAAAGTAGTCGCTCTCTATTATGAACGCCGAACAAATCATAGTGTCAACAAGTTCTTAATGAGTATACATATTTTAGAATTGCATTCAGTCTCTTTGTGATGGAACGAGAAACGATGAGCTTATTTTATGCTTGTCAAGAGAGCCCAAAACAAATTTTTTCAAGAGTATATTTTTTTCTGTATTACTGATCGGTTTATTCCCCCATATGGGAGGGGCGCAATGGCAGTACCCATATTGCTGCCATTCAGCCATTTTTTGTTTAAAATATATGCATGTAGTATGAATGCCTGGACTGTTCATTAGGGCATGTCCGAAGGAACAGACACTAAGCGGAACCCACAGCTTCGATACCTGTTATGTGAACTGAATGTGTGCTGGGGAGAAAAGAAAGGGCAGTGATTATTGACTTCTGAGGAATCAGCAGCGGCGAGAAAAAAATTGTTCCAGACTGATATTCTCTCCCTCTTATTAGGTAGTTGCAAACTCTGTCGTCCGGCAGGGGTCGGACGTAATTGTGTATCAGCATTGAAAGCGGTGGATTCATTGCCCATCGAGACAAATGAGTTATATGAATGCGTGGTGTGTGTTCTTTCGGACACCATAAGGAATCCGAGGCTGTGATAGATATTAATATTTCGCATGGTGTCTGTTCTTTCAGACCTGTCCAAAAGAACAGAACCACCTATTAATGTAATCGATTCGTCTCGACGGACAATGAATCCACCACCTCCAGTGCGGACGAACAGGTCCGTCGTATCTCCTGCTGGAATCTCAAAGTAGTGAGTGCGGATGCAGGAACAGGGACAGCTCATAAGTGGAACTAGATAGAATAGTGGGTGGATCGAGAGGAGTGGCGAGATAGCCTGCACAGTTGCGATGTACACTGTGTCCGGAAGCTCAGTGGGTAATGCAACTGCTTAGTGAGCGGAGATCCCTGGTTCGAGGCCGGATCCAGCTCTGATTTTCACTCGTCGCCACAGATTCCGCGAAAAAGTCCTGATGCAACTATTCCTCCCCCCCCCCCCCCCCCGCCCACCTCCATCCCCCCACCTTAAGTTTACATAAAATACATACACAGTTATGATAATTAAAATATTAAACTTGTAGGATTACATTACCATACAGACTATGGTTTTAATGTACTGCAAGTGACACTCGCGTGGCTCTTACTAAGACGATGAAACATCTGGGAAGTCCCTCGGCATAGTCAGGTCGGAATGAGAGATCTGGGGTACAGGATGCTACAGGTGAATGCGTCACTGCGTCTGAGATGTCTAGGAAGGAGCGGGGCGATCATGTTGGGCTGCGAATCAGAAAGTGTAAATTAAGGCCGCACGGAGATGGGCGTACTGTGGGGAGGGTTTGTGGGACATAGCTGTGAGTCGGTTAGATATCAAGACGGATATCTGACTCAGTAAAGGGACGAGTGTTGAAGCTTCCTTGAAACAGGATGAGCATGGTGTGGAGGTGGAAATAGTGCGGGACATACTGGTATAGGCACAGAGAGGGGCCGTTCCAAGCTCGTGGCAAGATTGGCCAATGCAGCAGGCACAAAGTGGGGAATTAACTAATTAATTAATGTACATTTGTAGACATTCTGAACGTTATTGCAATAAATTGTTATGAAGCGTGTTTTGGAATTTTCCCCTCCCTTCTGGGAGGATTTTGTAAGTAAATGAATATAAAAAACTAAACACCATAAGTTATTTTTATTATTCCAGTTTCATATGTGTTGAATCTTATTCTTGGCATACTATCAAAATTTTATATTTCTATATTCAGTACTTTTTTGAGATTACAGGAAGTTCAGAACGAGAAAAGTAGTTCTGAGATAGTAAGGTTGAAACTGAGCGGTCTAAGGCGCTGCAGTCATGGACTGTGCGGCTGGTCCCGGCGGAGGTTCGAGCCCTCCCTCGGGTACGGGTGTGTGAATTTGTCCTAGGTTAAGTAGTGTGTACGCTTAGGGACTGATGACCTTAAAAGGTACGTTCAATAAGATTTAACACACATTTGAACACGGTAAGGTTGAAAGGTCTTTTAATTACAAACTTTTATACAGACTAATCGCTCTGACGCCTTCATGCTCTCTTTTCTGCTCTTTATTCTGTATCTTCATCAGCATGACAATCACCCAATGCTTGCCTTCTTTACGGCCCTCCTTCTTTCGTAATTTACTGAACAGTAAAATCTGCTTGCCCTGCACAAGGCGCTTCCATTTCTCACACTCCTTCAGGTGTGTTCTGCGATACTGTCACCTTTAAGTTCTCCATAATATTCAATCTTTTATAGTTGTAACCTTTAAATGTTATTACAGTATCACATATATCCAATTTGTAGAGTCATCAGCTCAAAAAATCATTTTTATGTACATGGCACAACACAATATTACTGACGAGAACAGTCACATTTGGTGTCTTCCCATGCAAACATTTCTTTAGTGGCTCTGGATCTGCCAAACCTTTGAATGTAGGTTTGATTGTTACCATTATTGGTAATGGAAGAGAAGGTTTATGTGTAGATGCATCTAAGTTACCAGAAAACTCAACTTCCCAATACTTACACCGAACTCTATAGGACTTAGTCACTACAGAAACATACGAGTTTTTCACGTTATTTACGCTTTCCTCAATGTTCACACAAATTCAGACGTAAATTCTGGTACCTGCAGATTTGCATTTCTTTTACACTTAGTCATTCCATGTACTTACAAAAGAACAATATATGCAAGTACACTACAGACGTCAAGGCCTAACAGGGCATTTTCTGTGAAACGAGTGCCAGAAACAAAGGACTGATTTGTTTATTCATAAATTCGAATTTTGTGAGACCTAACAGTGGCATCAAAACAAGGCAATTAGCACCCTTCTAGACTGGGTGGTACCTAAGATATCATTGTTCAATACTGGCAGTGCATAGGAGGTGGTGAAACTTGTCAGTGACATATCTAATTTATGAATATTATTTGAAGGTCTTAAAAGTGGCTATTTTTAGCGTATGATATATCAAAATGTTCAGGTCAATCGAAAGTATATTATGGCATAGAAAGCAGAAAAATCTGATTTAGTCGAATTTGACATACAATCTTCCCTTAACCAAAGGCTTCCCATTTTTCCCCATTTCTGCCAACTGAAGACTGGAATGGAACTGTTTAAGCTACACTGCTTCAAAATATCTGATAAAATAAAAAGTTAAATGGCAAAGAGATATCACGTACAAAATATACAACACCATTTCATCTCACTTTGATTTTTTGCCAGAAAAGCGTTAAATTAGAGCTCTGTATCTTATTTTGGTACAGACATAACAGAACTATCGATGTATAAGAGCTAGTTAACGAAGTAATTCGATTCAAATTGCAGTAGAAAAAGACCACGAAGAACACTGTCACAGATTCCCAGTTGGATATTTCGAATTTCTTTCCCAGATATGGGTTATAAGGTGTTTATCCAAACGTCGAAGTAGCTTTGAGAATATTTACAATTTCACCGCAATTTCAGCAAATTAACGACGGTGTAAAAAATTTGTTAAAGTCGAATATAGGTGAATTATTCTCTCAAATTCTATAGAATGCCATACAGTTGCTAAAAGGTCCCGTGGCATTACCTATAAATTTGCTGCTATCATAGGAAAAAAATGGAAAGTAAAATTATAGTAAAAAAACAACTCCTTGATACGTAATTGCTCTTAACGTTTAATTGAAGTTATTTGTTATTTTCTGTTAATAATTCGTACACTGCTGATAACTTAACAGGAGCAGAAAAAATCTGTTATTTATTGTACATCATGATAAAATTAGTCTGCAGTAGCTGTAACAAAGATGTAGATTTTGTTTTACTTTCAGTGCTTTTAGAAAATCTGTTAGTCCGTAATTTATTTAACACAACGATACATTTCATTTGTTGTGTGTAATGTTTTTCGTCTATATGGCTCATTTGAGTATTATTTTTCTATAACGCTTCGACTTCATTAAATCTGCCTTAGAAATTTCAAAATTTCCTGTAAGTACTTACAAAAAAAGGCAGAAACTTAGTTTTTGCTGGGAGAGGGGTGGGCGCGAGGGGGGGGGGGGGGGGGGGGGGGGGAGGCAGGTATGGTAGTTCTGCCACGGGTACAGCATCACCTCGATACGGTCTGCATGACAGATCGGTAGAGGATCAGATCTTCGAGCATGTTTTGTATGAGACATGAGAAATGATTCGAGGAATCTGAAGAGAATACGATTACTGTGATAAACTGTTTCTACCTTAATTGACGGGCTACTGACCTACATCCTGACTGAATCCATGAGCAGCATTAACGCTAGTCAGTCCAACAATAGTTATGAAGTGGTTTATGGAAATCGTAGACACAAAATCTTACGTGTTTCTGTAACTGCGAATCTGAATCACCATCTGAAGGCAATTGTAACAGCGATAAATAAAAATATTATCTGCGCCATTCGTAGATAAAGGTCTCTCACAATTCTGTTCAAATTAAAAGTAAACTGAGGGCACTTCGCTGGCCATATGTCCCTATGTTTTATCGGTATGAAACGCATATAATTCGATTTTTAATTAATGTCACTTCTACATGGAACTGAGAAACGTATTTTTGTTATATTAAGATTTTAGCGTTGAATTTCTCTTTTTTCCTTCGTAGATTCTGAAGATGAACTATGGCAGTAACAGTATTAATTGTACACAAGCAACAAGTAAGATTTGCTCATAGATATTCAACAATTTGTCTGTGGTTTCCAAGACTCCTTAGAGGCGATTTATTAGTGGCATGTTTTCGGATACCTTCCTATATTAAGAATTACGTATTTCATTCTATGGTTCGGCAACTGAAGATACCACCTTCTGGGATGCCACGGTTATTGACATTACCAGTTCTCACTGTCTGGGCTACAGTCAAACACGTTCAATTTAAGTTCCTCTGACCACTCGGCAATTCATTCATCTGTGTATTATGCTGAAAATTTGATCTTCATTTCAACTAGAAACCGAAAACACAGTACGGGAGAGTTATATACCGGAATCTTTATTGCGTCACCAATAGCGTTGGCTTAAACACACAACTTCGACATAGGTTCTTCACCCAAATGATAATGAACAGGTAAATATGTTCTGGAATAAAATAAGAATACTGATTTCCATATGAAACCGTAATTTTTCTTTCATAATAACGCCCTTCAACTTTATCACTGATAAATTAATTTCGTACTATTCTGTGTTTATATGCAAAAAACATGATGTTTATTGGTAATCAATCTCACAATATTTCAAATATCCTAAAAAATATACCCTATATTATGCAGGAAATCTACAACTTTGGCAGTACAGGAACAGTGTAACAATTAATTTAATAAAACTCTTTATTTATTTTTCCCGGAGTTGTAAAAATTCTGCTGCGGATTGAACACTGCCAATCGACACGATTGAATATTGTTTTATTTACTTGCATGGAATTCACTTCCAATCCGTAACTAACATTATACAGCCGAATGTATTTATTTCAAATGTGTCGGGCAATTTCACGCACCCATTAACGTTGCACGACAACGTATGAACCGTGAGAATATTGTGCATGATGCGAACACAAAAAGCCACTCGTAAACGACGAGACCGCATGTTGCACAAAATGTGGCGCAGAAAGTCCTTTCCGCGGAAATAAAACTGCGGCTCTGAGAGCACAGATGGGGTATATTCCACAGTTGAATTCCCAAACACATTGTGCTGCAGCCATGGGGCTCTCACACCGGATATTTGACGACGAAATGGCTAAATGCCTGTCTGAACTGTCTGAAAATCGCGCCTGCGAAGAGGAAAGTTGACGGAAAAAGTTGAACAGGAGTACTGGTTTTTACAGTTCTTTAGATAACAACATGTTCTTTATGTAAAGACCTATTTAACGGAATAAAGCAGGACGTGGCCCAAACTTTTGTTTGAAAATTTATGACCGTGCAAAAGTATCTGCATTCCGAAAACAAGAAATTCCAAATCGTGTCCATCACTATTTGCTTGTTGTTGTTGTAGTTGTGGCCTTCAGTCCAGAGACTGCAGAGATCTGCAGCGGATTGGCACTTGGTGCAGGGAGTGGCAACTGACCCTTAACATAGACAAATGTAATGTATTGCAAATACATAGAATGAAGGATCCTTTATTGTATGATTATATGATAACGGAACAAACAGTGGTAGCAGTTACTTCTGTAAAATGTCTGAGGATATGCGTACGGAACGATTTGAAGTGGAATGATCATATAAAATTAAATGTTGGTTAGGCGGGTACCAGGTTGAGATTCATTGGGAGAGTCCTTAGAGAATGTAGTCCATCAACAAAGGAGGTGGCTTACAAAACACTCGTTCGACCTATACTTGAGTATTGCTCATCATTGTGGGATCCGTACCAGGTCTGGTTGACAGACGAGATAGAGAAGATCCAAAGGAGAGCGGCGCGTTTCGTCACAGTGTTATTTGGTAACCGTGATAGCGTTACGGAGATGTTTAGCAAACTCAAGTGGCAGACTCTGCAAGAGAGGCGCTCTGCTTCGCGGTGTAGCTTGCTGTCCAGGTTTCGAGAGGGTGCGTTTCTGGATGAGGTATCAAATATATTTCTTCACCCTACTTATAGCTACCGAGGAGATCACGAATGTAAAATTAGAGAGATTCGAGCGCACACGGAGGCTTTCCGGCAGCCGTTCTTCCGGCGAACCTTACGTGACTGGAACAGGAACGGGAGGTAATGACAGTGGCACGTAAAGTGCTCTCCGTCACACACCACTGGGTGGCTTGTGGAGTATAAATGTAGATGAAGATGTTGATGGTTTGATGCAGCTGTCCACGTTACTCTATTCTGTGATAGCTTCTTCATCTCCCAGTACCTACTGCAACCTACATCTTTCTGAACCTTGTAAGTGTATTCATTCCTTGGCCATCCTCTTCGATTTTTACCCTCCGCGTTGCCCTCCACTTCTAAATTGGTGATCGCTTCATGCCTTAGAACATGTCCTACCAACGGATTCCTTCTTTTAATCAAGTTGTACTACAAATTCCTCTTCTCGCCAATTCTATTCAGTGCCTTCTCATTACAATATTGTTAATCGGGAACTGCTCGAGAGTCAATGAAAGAATCCTACCGCTACAAGTTCCTTTTTTCTGTTAGGCTGTTGTTTTATCACTCTGATCACGGTTTCCTTTCTGCTAAGAAGACATTCATAATTGGTGACACACCATTCAGGCTGTGATAGTCGACGGAAAACAGACGCTTTGTCCCGTCAGCGTTTTGGAGCCGGTGTGTGAATGCTGTTAACGAAAATCTGGAATCTGCAACGAACCCTCATTGCGCCGACTTTTGGATGCTGTTTCCGACCTTCCCGGCAGTTTAAAAATACATGCCGGACCAGGACTCGATCGCGGAACCTCGCCTGCCGGCTGAAGCAGTGTTCTTATCGATTGATTTTCCATCGTCCGGTGTGTTCCAGAGCACAATATTATACTCTGTAAAGCAAAAAATAGTTTTGTAAATAAGATTTAATCTATAACTGAGCTCTTTGTCGACATATCTTTTATTCTAGGAGTGCTAATATATCGAAGTATGCATGTGAGTTCCTGTGATATCTGGAAAACAGTGAAGAACTATTGGAATGTACCTGGTGATCAAAAACTCAGTATAAATTTGAAAACTTAATAAAGCACGGAATAATGTAGATAGAGAGGTACAAATTGACACACATGCTTGGAATAACATGGGGTTTTATTAGAACCGAAATTCAGGATGGCGCTCCACCCTTTATTGTTAGATGCGTGAAAGATCTCTTGCGCGCGTCGTTTGGTGATGATCGTGTGCTCAGCCGCCACATTCGTCATGCTTGGCCTCCCAGGTCCTCAGACCTCAGTCCGTGCGATTACTGGCTTTGGGATTACCTGAAGTCGCTAGTGCATCGTAATCGACCGACATCTCTAGGGATGCTGAAAGACAACATCCGACACCAATGCCTCACCATAACTCCGGACATGCTTTACAGTGCTGTTCACAACCTTATTCCTCGACTACAGCTATTGTTGGGGAATGATGGTGGACATATTGAGCATTTCCTGTAAAGAACACCATCTTTGCTTTGTCTTACTTTATTATGTTAATTATTGCTATTCTGATCAGATGAAGCGCCATCTGTCGGACATTTTTCGAAAATTTTTTTTTGGTTCTAATAAAACTACATGTCATTCCAAGCATGTGTATCAATTTGTACCTCTCTATCTACATTATTCCGTGATTTATTCAGTTTTCAAATTTATACTCACTTTTTGATCACCCGGTGCTTCAAGGGCCCATCCTGAATGGACGTTTATCCATGAAGCGTCAAACTAGTGTAACTTCCACTCTTGTGTATGCAATCTCGATCTTCAGCATGTCTGATTCTACACGACAAGTTAGGATTGTCAACTCGCAAACTTACTTTCCTCCGGTGACTTATGAGACTTGAGACAATTATGATGGTACGTTCGTAGTAAAACAACGTGTTTCCTAATGACAGAACCTAGTTTCTCAAGAGGTGTTTTTACATCATGACTATAATATTTTACACAGATTATGAGAAAGAACATGCTCACCTTCTAGCAGCAGTTAATCGTAGGTCACTGGAACAATGGAAGGTACCAAACGGCTGGAAGAAAGAAGTCGTTCCCGTTTTTAAAAAGGGTCGTAGGACATAATTACAAATCTATGTCGTTGACGTCAATCTCCTGTAGAACTACGGAACATGATTTATGCCCAAGAATTATGACGCTTTTGCAGAACGGAAATCTCCTTTACTAAAATAAACATGGAGTCTGTAAACAAAGATCTTGCAAAACTCAGTTCCTTCTGTTTCTCCATGAACCGTACAACGCTGTAGACAACTGCTCTCAGGTTGCTGCCGTGTTCCTTGACTTCAGGAAGGCATTCGACATCGACAGGCATGCCATTTAGTATAAACAAAATACGGGCTTACCGACTATCGGACCAGATTTGCGAATGGATTCAAGATTTTCTTGCAGATAGACTTTTGTAAATTGCTCTTAACACAACAAAATCTACAGACGTAAAGGTAATTTCCGGAGTACCCAATGGATAGGAGCGGTACTGTTTACAGTGGATACAAATGAAAGCGTCGGATGCTCTTTCACACTGTTCGCAGACGATGTAGTTGTCTGTAACAAAGTAGCAACACCAGAAGACAGTATCGATTTGCAGAATGACGTGCTGAGGACTGATGAGTGGTGCAGGCTCTGGCAGCAGGAAGTAACTATAACACATTGCATATACAAAGGAAAATAAATCCACTGCAGCACAACTACACTGTTAGTGACGGATTGCGGATAACATCGCTCGACTAGAGTGGCCAGCATGTTCTCTAGACATGAACCCAATCTAACGTGCCTGGGATAGCTTCAAAAGGCTCTTTATGGACGACGTGACCTACAAACGACTCTGAGGGATCTACAGCGAATCGCCGTTGAGGAGTGGGACAATCTTGACCAACAGTGCCTTGATGATCTTGTGGATAGTATGCCACGACGAATATAGACATGCATCAGTGCAAGGGGACATGCAGTGTGTGGTTTTCATGAGCAATAAAAAGGGCCAAAATAATGTTTATGTTGACCTCTTTCCCATATTCTGTATGGGTTCCGAACTCTGGGAACCGAGGTGATGCAAACAATTTTTTTATGTGTGTTCTATGATAGTCATACACAATAATAACTCTTAACGGAAGGAATATCGGCTTAATTTAGCACAGTTTCATTTTAGAACTATATCCCACTTTTACCTGTTAAAGGAAGTGCTGTCCTTGCAAATCGATATACTACTGTACTCCTCTCAGTATGTATGTTTTGAAATGTCTCTAAGACCTTCGATTAATATCCAATCTCTCACCAGGTATCTGAATATTTTCAGCCATAGTATATCAGCCGTGTTAACGACAGTGCTGTTCACAAAGCATTTAGAGCAAATTCTATTCCAACAAGAATTCAGTGACATCCAGTCCCATCTCCCCAATAGTTCAGTCTGGTGCAAATGAGGGCTGCTTGATCTTAATGTAGACAAATGGAAAAGATTACACTTCGTGGAACGTAAAAGATTCATATCCTTCAAGAAGGACTACAGGATTAATTAAATTGCAGTTAGAGTCATTCATGCGACGTATGTATAGGCGCCTATCTATTGTAAAAACCTAGCCAGACGCTGTCATCTTTAGACAGAGTACTTCGCCCTATAGAGAAATTTCCTCTGACTAGAGCATCGGTAGACATGTCTTACAGGAAGTCCATCAAGTGAAATCCACGGAGCAATTACATCATCGTGAATGGATGTAGGGCTGGATATTCTGTACGGTCAGTGCACTCCGCCAGTTAAAACGTGTTACTACTGCTGCAGTGATATATTTGCATTAAAAGTAATTCAGAAGGGAGAGGGAGACTGCATCCTAATAGAGAAGAGGCAGGACACACCAAATCATGAAGGGATGTAAGAAACGAAAACACCAACTGTTAGATGAGTTTCATGAGAATGCATCACGATAATGTTCATTGTTTGCAGAAATCAGTGATTCCAAAAATGAGAGCGAAATAGATAACTATTCGCTAATTGAAGCATTATTCCACTGTTTTGCACACATTGAGGAATGATGGTCATGAACTTCATCAAGAAATTCAAATACTCTCTTTTTAACTTAATCATATTCAACACGACTTCTTCTGTTACGTATGTCTCATTTCTTAATTCATTTTGCATCAGATATTGTGCAGTTTTGTGTTTCACTCTTCTAAAATTGTTGCAGAGACCTCTGGTAATAGCCTCAACGCTGTAGTTTTCATTCAAAAAAATGGTTCAAACGGCTCTGAGCACTATCGGACTTAACATCTGAGGTCATCAGTCCCCTAGAACTTAGAACTACTTAAACTTAAATAACCTAAGGACATCACCCACATCCATGCCCGATGAAGGATTCGAACCTGCGACAGTAGCAGTCGCGCGGTTCCGGACTGAAGCGCCTAGAACCGCTCGGCGACCGCGGCCGGCCAGTTTTCATTCCCTCTTCGTATATTCTTTCAGTGACTTGGAGAAAAAACTGGACGAGATGCTGTAAATATCTATCCTCTGCGCAGAAAGAAATTTGGGGTACACGCGGAAACGCAAGTGAAGTGACATAAGCTGAACTCCAGACGGCCATGCGTTTGGAAATGATAGAATTTTTGGCGTATTTAATAACAGCTTGCAGAGAGATATCCAAACATCCCACCAAGAAACGTCCAACGGATTCCAACCAAGGGACCTTGAAAGTGAAGCGTGCGCTACATCTTGCCTCATACTACAGGCACAATGCAGCACAGACAAATGTATGTGTTAACTGAAATTCTAGTTTAGTCTACGGTAGCAAAACAAACCGAATCAGGGACGAACTTGATGCTGGATATGTTATTTACAAGGTTACGCTGTAATACCGTTATCCAGTCTTCACCGGGGAAGTGGCGAAGATCTTCCGTCATCCACTACTTCCCTCCGACTTTCCAATTTCATGTCGACCGCGCCGTGCGATGAGATATTTTATCCCGGAGCTGAGCCAGGCCTGTGGCTAAGTCACTCTCCAGTTCGCGTCTCCTCCCACAGGACACACTTCTGCACCTAAGGCCCTGCCAGCCGAGTTTTGGAGGCCAGCGGGGCATTGCGGCCTGGTAGTCTCCCTGAGGCGTGCCCGGGGAGATCAAGCAGCTCTGCAGGACAGCAGCGAGGCTTAGGGGTCCCGTCGGGCCAGAAGGTTTCATCCGACCTACGACGTTTCACATCTTCTTCCGCAAGTTCCCCTCTGTCTTCGTTAAAAATATATTATTATTACCTACGTGCCATTTATTATTATGATCGTGTGCTGTATTATCATACAGACTCATCAGTGGAGTCTCATATAATTCATATGTTTTGATCTTTTCATTACGCACATGATTCTTACATTTACACTTACGTTCATCACACACGCATACACAGTGTGCCGAAAAACTGGTGATGTCAGGACATGGTAGCTGACATCTAATCGAGTTCAATTTGCCAAATAACGGTAGATCGGAATGCACCTTTATGATTGCGTGCTGGCCTGAGTGGCCGAGCGTTTCTAGGCGCTACAGTCTGGAACCGCGTGACCGCTACGGTCGCAGGTTCGAATCCTACCTCGGGCATGGATGTGTGTTATGTCCTTAGGTTAGTTAGGTTTAAGTAGCTCTAAGTTCGAGGAGACTGATGACCTCAGCAAGTAAGTCCCATAGTGCTCAGAGCCATTTTTTGATTGTCATGGACGGGAGCGCGGAAGTCAACATCTGAAAGAGCTGATCGCAAGAATTTTTAACCATTGTGTATTTAACAGAGGCCTTTCGTACCTGACAATCTTTCATTTTATGAATAAATTAGCCGCAACTTAGATGGTTTTAAAAACTGCATCACGAGATAATTCTGTTGGCAGAAGGCCTGTACTTAGAAATGCAGGAGGCAATCAGGATGTTAGGCTTTTGTCTTATGGACAAACATAATGGTTGTAGAAAGGTTTCCACAAATTACTACAATCAGGCGACTGTTTGCCGTAATTTTTGGCAACCTTTAACCACCACAGTCACCGTGTTCCACATTCATAGTGGATAACAATTTTATAATGTATGTAACATTCATAAAATTTTCACAGTAGCATCTCAACTAGCCGGAAGGCAGATCTGATAAAAAGATCTTTTTCATAAAGGAATTAAGACAAGAAATTATATATCTTCATATGGAAAAGTGAGTGAACAACTTACGCCTTCCAAAGAATTGTCTACAAATCAGGGCACGCTGTGGAGCTATCCGCTAAAAATCGAAAATTAGTAAACACGAAGGTTGTCGAAAAGAAGATGTCTCATGAGGCAACATAAATTAAACACAAAAATTGATGAAGTATGCAGCAAATGCACAAAGTATATTTGCAAAAACAGGGTAATGTTGTGTAAAGTGTTCTTTAAGAATAGAACTTCTAGTGTAGGCCTAGAAAAACTCAATTTATTAGATTGTTTTCTTATACTAAAGTGACGGCCACTGTGTCATAATAAATCAGCGTATATTACAAAAGTAAGTGTACAATGTGCATTCCTCTAAAACTCAGAAATCAGGCGAAAAAGCCGAACAGACGAAGAGCTCCATGAGAAGCATGGAAACCGAAGAACATAAAAATCCATGGGAGTAATATTCACCACTACCACTAGTGGTGTGGACGAGAAGGGGTGACGTAAAAATGTTCGAAAACGACCTGTTGGTATTTATTTTCTGTATTTAGTTGACTTGGAAGACTTTTAAAACTATGAAATGCAATTTGTCTCTTATTCGTGCTGTTCATTGTATCAACCAGATCGAAAGAAATAAGACTTGAGCGAGGCAGTAATTAACACCACACAGACAATTAACATGTTCTCTTGATTCGTAGAGTTTGAAACAGCTGTGGATTAGAGATATATGTGCCCAATGTAAATCTTATATGTACAAAATCTCGTCCTATGCCGATGGCTCGATTTCAGCCAATCTTGGTGTATATATTTCTTATTACTTGTAAAGAAATACTACGAGGTTCAAAACCACCCAACTCCCATTGGTGTGGGGGTGGGTGCTGACGGACAGAGAAGGCGACGGATGACGTTGACGGTGAAGTGGTGGAGGAGGTGGGGAAGGAGAAGATGAAGTGAAGAATGGTGAGAAAGAGATGGGCAGAGAGAGGGGAGAAGGGGGAAGGGAGACGGACAATAAGAGGAGATGGACAGAGGCGTGGATATAGGGCTTGAGTAGGATGTGGCTAGATAGAGGGGAGGAGATGGAAAGAGAGAGAGTGAGGAAGAGAAGTACAGAGAGAGGGGGGAGGAGGGCGGAGAGGAGGGGGAGAAAGAGATGGGCAAACAGAAGATTGGAATAAGTAAATAGCAGGGCAACATCGGCTACAGCAGGATGATTATAATTAAACTTTCAAAACGCAGTAGAAATAACGCCATTCTGAGCAGAATGAAGTCACATTGCAAAGGAATATTATCGTACAAGGGGAAAAACGTACGGCAGAAGAAAAAAGAGTGAAAATTGATTAATAGATGGCGTTGTATATGTCAGAATACGTAAATGAAAACACCTGTAATGCGCACGAGCCATCGAAGTTGGTATAAACATACGGGGTACACGGTTTTTTCTCCTTTCGCATCTGCGACTTTCGCTATGACTATGTCAATGCAGGATCGCTCTCTGCTTGTAAAGCTGTATTACAAAAATGATGACTGTGCACACGTCGCTCTTCGTAAGTTCCGGACACTGTAGCATTTGAAAAAAAAAGGCGTTGGTCCGATGACTGTCGTGGGTTTGGAGAAAATGATTCGTAAATTCGAAAAGAGGGGTTCATTTGGTGTGCAGCTTGGTAAGGCAGGAAACGAACTGATTCAACGTCAGTGGAAGCAGTAGCCACAACAGTGCAGGAGGAGACAAGTAGTGGTGTGAAAACGTGTAGCGCCCGGAGAATTGCCCGAACATTGGACATACCTGTAAGCACGGTGCGTAAAACACTATCAAACATCCTTCTTTGCAATCAATTCAAAATTACCCATGTACATTAGTTGCTTCCTGTTGTCCTGCCAGCAAAGGAGACCTTTGCTTTAGAATTTCTTGCTCGGATGGAAGTGGAAAATGATTGGGCATGAAAGATTTAGTGGACAGACGAAGCCCACTTCCATCTGACACGATATGTCAATACACAGAACTGTCCAATAAGGGCAACGGAATTTCCACACGCAAATCAACCAGTGCCACTTCACCCTGAAATGGTCGGTGTGTGGTGCAGGTTTACGGCATCATTTATCTTAGCGCCATATTCTTTCGAAGACACGGGTGCTTCCGGTCCTGTTTCCTGTACCGTCACTGGTGGGCGCTATGATTGTCTTTGGCGCAACCACGTCATTCCAGCTCTCCAGCAGCAAGATGGTGCACTTCTCCACATTGCAAATCTAGTTAAGCGACTGCTGAAGCGCAGTTTAGGAATTGCTATAATTATCAGCCGCCATTTCCCTACATCCTCGCCGACCCGATCACCTGATCTTCAAACCGTGTGACTTCTGGCTGCTGGGCTATCTGAAATATGTTGTGTTTAGTGATCCGATTGCAAAATTAGCAACACTGAAGGCACGCATTACGCAACATATTCTGAACATGACACCGGAAACACTTCTATCAGTTGTCGATCATGGTGTTTCTTGATTTCTATATGTTGCAGAAAACGGTGGACAACACACTAAACATGTTTTGTGCCAGTCACACGCAAATTAATAATCCGATTTGATTTTGATTGGTGCTTTTTATGCGGTTTTTGGCCTCAGAACTATTAAGATCATGTGATTATGCTTCTTATGCGGTTTTTGGCCCCAGGACAATTAGAAACCGATTTTTCCCATCCGATGTATGTGAACTAGCCGTGGTGGGTGGGCTTACGCAACTAACCTGTTCACCCGTGCACACTGAGTAGTGCAGTTTGTCTAACGTGAAACGTACACCTTAGGCGCTGTTGTATGATTCACTTGTTATTTGTAGTCGACCACTATTATATTATGATGCTTGGAGCACCATCTATTGCTACATTTCGCAACAATTAATTTTTCTTCTGCCACACGTTCTGCCACTTCTCCGATAGTATTTCGTTGCAATTTGACGTAATTCTTACCAGCGCTGTTATTTCTACTGGGATTTGAAAGTTTAACTTTGATTATAACTACCCTGTACCTTGTAATTCAATCTGTATTGCTATATCCAACGTAATTTGATAAATTTTTTTTAAATAAATAGCTTTTTGTGTTTGGTCTGAGGCAGGGGTCCCATAGAACCCGCTGGCATGAAGGGAGTGTGGCATGTTTGCCGCGAGTGTCGTTGAGGCAGGCAATGAAGCAGCGCGGACAGCGGAGGTCCGCTGGGCAACGAGACGGCTGTTCGTTCTGCCGCCCGTATGACTTCGAAGTTGGTCTGGCTGGGCTTGTTCCAGACACGAGGGAAATGCACCGGAAACCGGATTGGACACGTTACGCTTTGAAATTAGAATGAAATCCACATCTTTAGCTCCTTACAGGCGTTGATAAATGTCAACGGAGACAGTTGAAAATGTGTGCACCGACCGAGACTCAATCCCATGACCTCCTCCTTACATGGCAGACGCTCTACACGTCTTGGCCACCGGGGACACAGAGGATTGTGAGACTGTAGGGACTTATCTCTGGAACGCTCCCAGTGAGACCCACATTGCCAACTTCCTGTCCACACGCTACGTATTTTGTAGTGCCCCTGCCCACTAACTCATTACTCGCGGCAGTAAATCTACTGATTCCCCTAAAGTTCGGGCAATGTGAGTGCATCCACACTGAAGAAGATTATTGGCCGGTAAGCCTTATTTATATGAGGACCGTATCTGTTCTTTCGGACATGTCATAGATAAAACGTACTGGCCAATGATTTCTTTCAGTGTGGATGCACTCACATTGCCCGAACTCTCACGGCATTCGGTAGATTGACTGCCGCGATTAATGAGTATAGTGGGCAGGGGTATTACAAAATATTTATTGTGTGGACAGTAAGTTGGGAATTTGGATCTCACGGGGAGCGTACGAGGAAGCTCATGCAGTCGCACTATCCTCTGTGTCCTCGGTAGCTCAGTCGAATTGAGCGTCTGACATGTAAGCGGGAGATCCCGGTTTGACGTCTCGGTCGGGGCAGCATTTTCAACTGTCCCCGTTGATATTTCTCAAGCCTGTAAGCAGCTAAAGGTGTGGATATCATAGTAATTTCATTCTTAGACAGCTGTAAGGTCACCAAGGGTATCTGTTCTTTCGGACACATCCGAAAGGACAGATACCATCTTCAAATAAATACATTATTCCTTTGGTCGAACAGGTCTGGAGGCAAGCGGTGGGTCGTCGTCATCCGAATGTTTCCTGGTGGCTCCAGGTTTCCCACTGTTTGCCGTCGCTTAGCGGCTTCCTTTGCTCAGTGTGCCACTTTATGTTAGTCGCTTCGGTGCCGAGACGACGCGACATTCGTAACGATTGATCTTCCTCCCAGCTATGAGCATCATAATTGTGACTGGTTCGCTTCCTGCTCGTATTTGTATCGTGCTGCTCCCAAATCTGACTCGTATCAGACTCTTAGTGGTTTTGTTTCTTGTTCCTGTGTCTGGTTAGGCGATCTGAAGAGCGTGTAGGTCGTATCAAAACATAACAGCATGCGTCTGGTAATTGTCATAGAGTTGTGACTTGATTGTCTAGTTTAAATTATTGGTGTTTTGCCAATTTCTTTTATGTTCAGTGTCATTAATAGTGACGTCAAAACATTTTTCTTGCCTAGTACGTTTTGTACTAAATCGCCAAGTCGCATTATTTTGTGATTTTGAAGCCGTAACCTTATGCACCTCCTCGGGCCAGACCTTGTTGACTGTATTTTGGCGTGTTACATTCTAAGCTAAGCTTGTGTTTACGTTGGTGAGGTTCACCAGCCGACCGTTCGCGCCTTCCTTCCACGTACGTCTTCCATCCATGACGATGGGTAAGTATTTACCATTTTCGCCTCGTAACGCGATTTGAAGCTGAATCTCAGTTGGCTGCTGAACTTCTTTAATATCAGGAAAAGTGGGGACGCTGGACTTTGCTCATTATCTTGTAGAGACAGTTCAATATTTTGTTTTGTCTACGCTGCCAGATAGTAATCTGATGAGTTACTCGTTTTGCTTAAAAACTACTTCTCTGTTTATCAGGCTGTCATTGTATGCTTTTGCCTTGGTGTGTGTACCCACTTGTTCGTTAGAAAAGGAGTAGTGTGGTGGACAGCGTATCGGGACTTCCGTCCGTAATTTCGTGTCCGTTCGTCCGGACCACACTATCCGACGGATGGATGGTTCGTATCAAACAGGTTTAATTGTTTTTTGCTTCCTTTTCATAAATTATTTTTCAGGTAATTGTGGGCTAGGCAAACACATTCTAAGTAGCTTCGTGGCCCACCAATTTGAAGATTGTTTTCTTAGAATTTTTAAAGAGATTGTTCAGTAACTTTAATCGCTGAAATATTGTCTTGCTTTTTTTTACTGAAATTTGCTGTAAATATTTCAACAATAGTAACCAATGGCACACTTTCGGAAAGACAATAACATTTCTTGTAAATCTGAACTTTCATACACCATGTTCCCTCGAATGGCTTTTGGGGAGTTGAGAGCAAGTATCTGAATTAACACTAAAATCCTTTGTTATTTTATCTCACCGAAGTATTTGATAACATTGCTGATCGATTATCAGTGATGGTTCTCCAGTTGGTTTCATCTAATTGAACAGTTTTTCTTAATGTATCAAGGTCCTGTTGGCCTAGTTATTAAGTTATTTTTCCTAGAGGTGTTAATAAATATCTTCATACGAATGATATTCAACCCTCATTTGGCCCGGCCCTTCCACTCCCAGACAACCTTAAGGCAGTAGTGGGTACCACATGTTCTTCGTACATTACTAAAACCTCAATTACATGTAGCCGAATATTCGTTACCTGTAACACTGCACCTTACAGCACAGCATGGTACTACTACAGTGCTGCCTATTATTTTAAC